>NW_016107565.1:1605900-1660826 GCF_001604975.1 Cebus imitator | reverse complement strand
AGGTTTTTTTCTTTTCTTTGAGACAGAGTCTCTTTCTGTCACCTAGGCTGGAGTGCAGTGTTGCGATCTCGGCTACTGCAACCTCTGTCTCCCCTATTCTCCTGCTTCAGCCTCCTGAGTAGGTGGGACTACAGGCGTGTGCCGCCATGCCCAACTAATTTTTGTGTTTTTACTAGAGATGGGGTTTCACCATGTTGGCCAGGATGATCTCTCTCTCTTGACCTAGTGATCCGCCCTTCTCGGCTTCCCAAAGTGCTGGGATTATAGGCGTGAGCCACCACACCTGGCCTCCATAGATACCTTTTAAGCAGTGGTATTTAAGGTT
Source organism: Cebus imitator (assembly GCF_001604975.1). Lineage (NCBI taxonomy): Eukaryota > Metazoa > Chordata > Mammalia > Primates > Cebidae > Cebus > Cebus imitator. The sequence continues at coordinate 1,660,501 of NW_016107565.1, read as the reverse complement.
TAATAGGAAATGTTTTTTCCTAAGTCGGTTAATAAATTTTTTTTCTAGCCATTTTAGTTTACATTTTTTTTCTGTCCATTTGAAAGAGTGTTGGATCTGTGGGTGAACTGAAATTTATTTCTAATATGTAAGTAGGTTTAATTTTTATGTAGTATTTAATTGTTCTGTAATTAATGGGCCATTGCAAAGTGAGTCTTTTAATTGAGGTTTCTTACTGGTGTTAATGTGGCAGGTTCTACATATTTCTCATCTGTCATATGTGTTCCATTTTCCTTTATTATGGGGAAAATACTCTTTTTGGCATGACACAATGTTTACTTCATTTTCTTTGCTAATAAAGATTTGGTACCAATTTATAAGTATGTAAAGATAGAAAAAAAAAAAAAAGAATTAAGTATCTTTATGTGTCAATCCAAAGTAATCCCTGACTCTTCTGTGCAATTTGGCTATTGTCAGCTGACTATCAAAGTAAAACTCCAATTTCAATATACACAATAGAGTGACTACAAAACAATCAAATAATAGATTGACATTTTCTAAGTGCCTGATCATTTATTTAAATAACTTAGTGTTACTTTATCCTTCCTCCTCTACACTATATTATTGAAAACATTTATGAGACACATGCAATATATTCCAAGTTGCAAAATTAGAATTAACATACACTTCAAAAATTCACATACACTGTTTACTGATTAATAGGAAGAATAGTGGTACAAATGGAAAATTATTTCAATTGTGCATCCTAAACAGTATTAAATTATATACCTAATTTTGACTAATATGTCATATGCTGTGTTCATGATAATATCAGAGACTGATATGAAATATTGAAATAAAGTTTCTAACCTTTTCTGAATCCAGTCAATTAGTTCTGGGCATTTATTTGACTATGCTTGAGTTGTATTCATTTTGGTTTTGAGGAATAAAGTGGTTTAATCTCACAACACTGCAAAAGACTGGCAAGTATGATAGTAAAAGTGATTCTCTGAAAATTAGTAGACACATCAAACTAACCAGTATTTTTTAATGTGTACTGGAAATAACTAGAGAAATAAAGTACTGAAACTTTATTGGAAAATGCATTTTAAGTAGGTAAAAATACATGGTGAATACTAAAACATTCTATTATATTGAGTACTTTTTTTGGTAAAATTGGTAACTACCCTCAAGAAAAGAAAGGCATTTTTAACTTTAAGATGCATTCATTCTTTTATTGATCTAATAAATATTTCTTGAGTGTCCGCTGTAACCAAAGCATTGACAAAAACACACTGATTAACCTCATGGAATTTGTAGACTTTTAAGGGAGACTGTTGTGTAAAAAGTAAACACAACTGTGATTAGTGTCACAAAAGGCATAGTAAATTGTGGCAGTAAAATAAAAGAAATAGCCTACAATGTGAGGAAAAAGAAGTCTTGCTGTTCACATATTGAAGGTGAAACAGAGAAATATGTAGGAAAATCTTGGTTAAAATAAGATAAAGAATTTTCTAGACTTCAAGAACATCATAGGCAAGAGAAAAAGATTTTAGTACTCTGTGAGTCCACATAAAGATTTTTCCACAGTTCGGATCTTGGATCCAGGTTCAGGATGCGGTATAACCTTGGAGGGCAAGGAAATAATGCAAAATGCTATTTTTTATTAAAAAAGATGTTATACATATTAAAAGTAGCTTTGTGTTGATTGATGCTTATAAAATAAGTTAATACGTTTTAAAGACTTGAAAACAGCAGAGCAACCAAAAATCTAATGATAAAATCAGACATCATAGCATAGAGGTTAAGAGTCAAGGAGAGTTGGTTTTGATGCCTACTTCTATTATTTAAGATCATGTAATACTATTTAAGTTTTAAAGGTGGCTGGACTCAGTGGCTCATGCCTGTAATCCCAGTACTTTGGGAGGCTGAGATGGGTGGATCAGTTGAGATAAGGACTTAGAGACCAGCCTGGCCAAAATGATGAAACTCTGTATCTATGGAAAATAGAAAAATTAGCCAGGCATGGTAGCATGCACCTGTAATTCCAGCTACTCAGAAGGCTGAGGCATGAGAATTGCTTGAGTCGAGGAGGCAGAGGCTTCAGTGACCCAAGATGGCACCACTGCACTCCAGCCCGGGTGATGGAGTGAGACTCTGTCTCAAAAAAAAAAAAAAAACACACACACACACACAAAAACAAGTTTTGAAGGCCTTGGTTTTCTTACCTGGAAAGTGGGTTTAATAATGTTTGCTACACCATAGGGTTAATGGGAGGAGTACATAAACTAATGTAGATGAAGTCTTTAGTAGAGCTGCTGACCCTTTAGTAAATATCAAGTGCAGTATCATTAGTTATTACCTACTTAGAACACTTGTTTTCAAATACAAGCTTTATCACATATTTAATGGCCAAAATAGATTTGTCTAAAAATTTGTATAAATGTTATGTATCAATAAAAAACACTTGAATAAAAAGTAATTATAAAAGCAGATGTCAAATTTGAAATGTATGTGTTATTAAGATGAGAATCTGATTATCTGATTGAAAATAAATGTAAGCCACATGGTTTTCCATAAAAATGAGGAAGGCAACCAAAGATAACTCCTATAATATGTTTAATTCATGAATAGGCCAGTTATTTACTGAAGATAATTTATAGTATTTGAAAGAATTATATTTAGGAACAACAAGTATATACATAAATTTTTAATAATAATTTTTCATAGGAATGAGAGCTTATACCTTTGGTATTGACAAATGACGATGTCTTAAATGACATTTTAGATATTAGATAAGCTAAAGAAAATTATAATATAAAATGGTAAAAATTTTAAATAGTAATTTAAATAGCAATCTAAAGCATTGTTTCTCTATATAGTGTTAATTCTAAATATATTTTCACATACGTCTTTTAATCTTAGATTTCAGACTGAACTGAATTATGATGTGCTGGAAGTTCATGATGGGCCAAATCTTCTGTCACCATTGCTTGGATCTTACAATGGCACCCAAGTGCCCCAGTTTCTATTTAGTAGCAGTAATTTTATATACCTTCTGTTTACAACAGACAACAGTCGTTCCAATAATGGTTTCAAGATTCATTATGAAAGTAAGTAATGATAAAATTTTTTTATTTCCTCATTCTGTTTGCCTTATATTTTGTATTATTATAGTTTTACTAAAAGAACTAGTAGCTCTATTTATTTATTTTTAAATCAAAGCTTTCCTTCATCTGTAAGAAGGTTAATGCTTTATAAGGTGTATGTTTTAGTAAATTCTGCAACCGATTTTCCGGCAATATATATCTAATAACATTATTAAATGAAATACTAAAGAAATGTCAGAAGTATCAAATCATTATTTGAAAATAAGTTTATGTACCAATTATTTATGTGTTCTATAAAGCAGATAATAGACAGTAATTGTCAGTCTGAGATATATATGAAAATTTTAGCTTTTACTTCACAAATTCAGTTATTCTTTTATAGTTTCCTCAGAGTAATTGCATATATTCTCCATTTAAAATATTTAATTTTATTATTTTGCATAAAATGCTGAAAATCGTATTAAAATTAAAAAGTAAACTGTATATATATATATGTATTAATATATGATTAATATAAATAGAGAAAACCATATTAATACAAGCTATAATTCATAGTGTTGGAATCATTATAATCCCTATTAAATCTCATGGTTTTGTTAAAAAGTCTAAAATATTTTTGGTTTTTGAAAAATTTTGATGCTGATATGAACATAGAAACAAGCTTTTTTTTTTCCTTTGTAAACATCTTGTACATGTGCGGCTGTATTGCATAAGATTTATATGTGTGCAAATACATATAAATTTATATATGCATACATTTTCATCATGAATGCATAGCCATATACCTTTGCATAAAGTGCACTTTTGGTAAATGAATCTAACAACACACTTAAGAGGGTTATTAAAATATACCTTTATTTCAAGTGCATATATTACATTATTTCTTTTTATATTCAAGTCTCTTATGACCCCTTCCCCCTCAAGAAAAAATTTCTGCATTTGAAATATATAGTTTTATATTTGCTGTTGGACATCTATCTTAAATAGAGATAGTCAATGAACTCATGGGTTTTTTAAATAATTGTCAATATAGATCATTACTTTTTGTTAATCATCTTATCTACAGTATTGTTTATATTAACTTTCCTTTATTTTGAGCTTTGTGGCACTGAAAGTATGTTTTGTAAACATCATTGTAAAGTGCAATAAGAGAATGTACACATACTTAGGGGTTCAAATGAACTAAAGTGCCTTAACTGGGATTTTTAGTCTAACATGTATGCTAAAGCTGAGTCAAATTAGTCATTTAGAAGAAAAATCTACTTCAAAAATATTAATTCTCACTAGTAATTAATTGATATCAATATGCAGGCAGCTTTTCTTTTATTCCATTGCTGTATTCTTTACCCAATAAATCATATTCAATCCCATTCCACCCAAAGTATGTGGTTTTTGTCAGAAACAGGACTATTTTGAAGATTAAATGTAACAAAACATGGAAAGTATGTCAGTATAACTGCTAACATGCAGTATGTTCTCAATAAATGATAGCCTTTACATTTCTCCTACATAATCCAGTCAGATAAGGAATAAAAATGAGAAGGCCTGCTCAAATGCATACCTTCAGTCAGCAAGTTTGTCACTTATATGTCCTTAGTGGCATAGTCCAAGTTATTTTTTATGGCTAGTGCTCTAAATGAAAAAGTGGAAGCTGAAAGCTGAGAAACATTGAGATTGATTAGAGCCACACTGGTATTAATTTGGCCAAATCTAGTAGGCTGCAATAACTTTGTATTTAAATTTGTCTGTAAGAAACCACCTTCTCTCATTTTATTCTATTAGTCTTGTAGTATATTTACTCCAGTGAAATAATCTTCAACATCATAAATCCTTTCTTATCAAGAAACAAACAAAAAGCCTTCTCCTTCATCTCTTTCTGTTTCCTTAGCTGAAGGTAACTAAAATCTTTTTCAAATGAACTATTCACAAACCTCAAAATCACTAGATTACTAATTAGAACATTAACAATACATTTGACATTTGGTGTATTTGTATTTTTCCTAATCAAATTCATTGAAAGGGAAAGTAATTCGACTTTCCCAGGTGACCAAAATCCTATACAAAGGAATGCATGCAATGCACCCCAGGTTTCTGTTATATTCCCTTTCCCAAGGCATTTTTACCCCATTCTATCTGCCCCCAAAAACATGGGGATTACAAAAACCGTATCAATAGATAAGATTATTTATAAGATTCAAAACACATTAAACTTATAACAACATAGAGTAGACTTTAGGAATATAATTTATTTATTTCTGTAGTCTTTCCCCAGGAAAAATCACATCTGTTTATTATGTTGTATTGCTTGAAATATGAATATAATTGTCTTGTATATCTAAATATTATACAAAACTTTAAAATTGAAAATGTATACAGAACAAACCTATAGACATATATTCATGTCCAAATGTATATTTTTCATATGAGTGTATATTTTTCCAATTAAGGAAAATGGTAGATATCTAAAATAGTGTATAATTTATAATCAATAGATATTTGAGGGGAGGAGTAGTAGAAATAGAAACATAAAATGTTCAAGTATTTTTATTACATAAATAAGAAAAATGTCTATTTTGAGATTCTACCTTTTTAAAAAAAAAAAAAAAACTCTATAAACAATAAGAAAAATAAGAAAATGTTAATGCCGTTTGATATAATCCAAACATGTACTTCCAAAAATTATGTACATTGCCGAAATTTAAGAACCTTCTAAAACTGGCTGGGCGCAGTGGTTCACACCTGTAGTCCCAGCACTTTGGAGGCCCAGGCAGGTGGATCACTTGAGGTCAGGAGTTTGAGAACAAGCTGGCCAACATGGTGAAACAACGTCTCTATTAAAAATACAAAAATTAGCCATGCATGGTGGTGCATCCTGTAATCTCAGCTACTCGGGAACCTGAGGCAGGAGAATTGATTGCTTGAACCTGGAGGCAGAGGCTGCAGTGAGCCGAGATTAGTCACTACATTCTACCCTGGGTGACAATGCCAGACTCCGTCTCAAAAAAAAAAAAAAAAAAGAATCGTCTAAAACTACTTACCAATTGTGCTTTAATTTTTAATAATGCCTATTTGTTAATAAATCATATTGATATCAGTTCATCATGACGTTTCTCATTTTCTCAATTTTGCAACATTTCCATTGCCTTGAATTATGCCTTGAGTTATTTGCTTGTCAATAAATTATGAACTATTTACTTAGACTTATTTTCATGACTCTTAGATCAATGCAGCACAGTGAAAGACATAAAAGAAATATGTCATCCTACCTTACCAGTTGAAAAACCAAGAAAGGCAAATGAATTATTAATGCCTTATATTCATTGACCTCTATGTAGGTCAGTAACCAAAACCATTAAAATCACTTTTTAATAATTAAATTTTACTGTAATTTGCATTGTCTATTACCTCTGCAATTTGCTGTAATTTGCATTGTCTATTACCCCCCATTTCTCTGATTTTAGAGAATTTTATTACAATGTTAGAGTTTTATGTGAAGGAAAGTTATATGTAACCTGGAACACTGGAGGAAATTAAAACCTGAAGGAAGGGGATCTAAACTTTACTGTTAAAGACTGAGAAGATTGTGTACATTAAGGGGAAAACTGAAGGTATTCCTATGAGAGAACACATAAAACTAGTGAGGAGATTTATCTGATTGATATAAAGAATGACCATTGGGAGATAATGACAATTTAGAATAGTAAAGTGTAAGTTGGGAGTCTTAATTTTCAGGGTGATGACTTTGAATATCGTGCAAAGTGAATATTAGTCGTAGAGTATTAAAACAATGAAAAAAAAGTTGTATTGAAGATAAAATTGTCTCTATTATATTTTAGTTTCTCATTAAAAAATAGCATTTAGATGAAATAAATACGCTTGATAAATATACTTAAAATGTACAATTTCCCTCTTTAAAATTAAACTTCTATTTTGTACTATTTTGTTTAGCTTCATTTTTAAATCGGGTAGCCAATACAAATAATTATGTTCGCCTGTAAATGTGATTTAATGTCATTACAAAATTTAAAAAATGTTAGTTACTACTTTTGGAATATAGAAATAGTAATTATTCACTGTTTAAATCTCCTGTACAGAAAGAAAAAAAGTAATTACTTGTTATACCTTATACCAGTGGTTTTCAATTGAGGGTGTTGTAGCACCCAAGAAATGTGTAGCAATATCTGGAGATATTTGTTATTGTCATGATTGAAGAATGCTACTGGCATCAAACAGCTTGAGGCCAGGAATGTTTCTAAACGTACTCCAAAGCATGGGACACCCGCAACAGAAGTACTCAGTCCAAAATGTCATTAGTGCCAAGGCTGAGAAGCGGTATCTTATTAAAGGAAAAGCATTGCCATGGTATGATCTCAGCTAGGGACTGTAAATTGCAAGGAAGATATCAGGAGACACTGAAATGTGCTGGAGACTACTGGCAACAGCAGCAGTTAGCCACCAGAGGAAATGAACTAATTGGTTTTACTTAGAATGGTCCTGGTTTTCATATTTTCATACCTTGCAAAATGCCTCTACTCTTATTATTTCTTTAGTGATTAAATGAGACAATTTTATATAATATTTAGAACTGTGCTTAGAATAAAATAAATTCAAGAAATGTTAACTATTGCTATGATTATTAGTTATATATGTGCATATATACATAAAATTTATTACACTACAAAGTTTTATAGATAATTGTACATTTTCATCAAGTTCTTACATAATTAAATGACCTGAATTTGATCCTTACTAGTAGGAAATAAGAAAACAAATTTATTAAATAAATTGCTGATTTTAAAAATGAGGTATGAGTGCCTTTATTTGTAAAAATCATTGCTTGTAATTGTTTGAAGAACTAGGATTTATTTTCAGCAAATCCGAATCCAATCAAGCTTACTTTTTATTTTCTTCCCTTTGTTTCCCAGGTGTTACAGTGAACACGTATTCTTGCTTGGATCCTGGCATACCTGTACATGGTCGTCGCTATGGTCATGATTTCTCCATTGGCTCTACTGTTTCATTTAGTTGTGATCCAGGATACAGGTTGAGTCATGAAGAGCCCCTTCTATGTGAAAAAAACCACTGGTGGAGTCATCCACTCCCAACTTGTGATGGTAATACCTCATTCAACATGCAAAATATGCTGATTTATAAATAGGAAAATCAGTATAGTTATTTGTGTGGGGTTTACCATAATTATAAATCTTTTAGAATTTTAAAGGAATCTTTTGAATTCTGGCAAATTCATGTTATCAAACCATTCATGAAATAAAGACTATTGCTAATCAGCCAAACTTACCCCATTCCTAAAATTATTTATCTACTCTGTTTATACATGCATATATATTTAAAGCTGACCTATGTAACTATTTTAAGACCATACTGTGGACCTTTTGAAAACAGCCTTGAAAATGCTAAATTGGAATAAGAAGAAAGTCCTGGAAAAAATGCCTCATTTGCTTCCTGCCTTGAACAGCAACATGTCCCAGTTCAAATGGAAGGCCAGCCTGTCCACCAAAATTCTAACCATCTACACGCACCATGGTAGTTTACTTAGATTGCCCTGTTGTGGCAAGTTTCTAGTTATAATTAATAGTATGCCAGTGTTTTTTACTGCTTCTTTGTTTCTATGAGAATAAGTCAGAAGTGCTTCATTTTTCAGGAAATTATATGAAAATCCTGTGGAAGAAACTGCTTCTCCTAAGATTGGGAAGTGCTTGCATACTTGCTTGTCAAAAAGCACACTCAGTATAAATCTATGTATTTTATTTAACTATGCATTTTAATTTCTATTTACAGCACTATTTTCAAATTCTATACTTATTCTTTCTTAAGGTGGAAGATGCCATTTGTTATTTTATAATTAAATTTTCAAGTACTCTCAGTGCCATCATATTTTAAAGATTTTAAGCTAATTTGCATTTCTATCAAGATTTAAACAAATCATCAAAAATCTTCATTTAATTAGGTATGATAACGTTTTTAATCGTCAACATTCTTGTGATTGTAAGTGACAAAAACCTGACTCTCTTTCTAAAAAATAAAAGCAGAAGCTGTTGTTCAACTGTTAATAGTAGAAAAGGCAAGGTGGCATACATCTCATTGCTGATAATAAGCATAAATTCAAAACTTTTTAAGAATTTTTCCATCTTCCTCCTAAACTTTTCTTTGTGTAGTCACATAATTCTCTTATATTGCTGCTAAACTTTTTCCATATGAGGAAATGGCAATAGTGTATACACTCTCAGGAAGAGAAGCCCAGCCCTTGTTGCCTAGGTGCACAGCTCTTCCCCAGGAAGCCCGGGCAGAGGCAGGTCCCGGGAGCAAGGCTATCCATCACTTAGTCATCAGACCACCTGAAAACAAGCGGTCATGAAACAGCCGCACAAACGAAGCCCAGCCCTTGCTGCCTGGGTACACGGCTCTTCCCCAGGAAGCCCGGGAAGAGGCAGGTTCCGGTAGCAACTATCAAGATAGTTGATAGCCATGTATCTTCAGGTTCAGAGAGTAATGAGAGCTCTTCCTTATTATTCTAATTAGAAAAATCCCAGGGAAGGTGTTCAATTGGTCCACATCTAAACCAGTAACTATAGTAAAGGAGAAGGCCCCCTTATGACTGGCCTTGTCTTGGTCATGTGCTCGTCTATCCCTATGGTTGAGACAAACCATGGTGGTATAAAGGTCCTATTTTTGCCAGACCCTGATAAAGCTACAAGGTTGGCATGAATAAAGAGCATTCACCATGAAACAAAGGTATGGAGGCAATATTTTAAGAACCAGGAAGATAAAAACTAATGGCAAGCATATCAACATGCTTAACTTTTATTAATAATAAAAGCAAATATATCCAGTTTTCTCAGGAGCAGCACAGGCTCTCATCATTTTTCACCAGTGCAACAACAATCATTTCTGAGATTTTCAATCCCCCCATGTTTCTGACTAAGGTTATTTCATGCTATTTTCCATATCCAAAATTCTTAACAGCTTTTTATTCCTTAGAAATGAAACCTCAAGTGACTAATCATAGAATTCATGATCCTTAACCTTAAGGAATACATCCTTTTCACTGATGTCTCTGTCCTGCATTCTTACAATGAATATTTTAAAAGGTCAAATCATGTTACTTTTAACCTCTATTATGATCTGGCCTCCTCTTTTGTATTGCTGTTTCATGTTGAGTGTAACTGGACAAGGATGGAATATTATATTCACTTAAAAATGTCTAAGCTTTGTATAAAGCAGTTAGTTACTTAATATTTTTTTTTCTATTGACTCATACTAAACTCAACTATTATATCACCTAGTGAGCAGATTTGATCAGACCTTTCCTTCAGTCTAAACTTTTGCCCCAGAGGTAACTAGTCCAAATCTCCTGAGGTAACAAGGGAGAAATGAACAAACAGAATTTATTGCCCTGTTCCAAGAATGTAAGCTTGATTGACCTAGACTGGCTAACACTTGTGTACAGTGTGCTTCACTCTAACATACATCAGCTTTTGTGATGTCTTTATATCCCACGATTAGCTGATTCACAAAGCAAAACAGACAATGTAATATGGTGGTAATAATAGTGGTGACTAATATGTATTGAGTTTTTACTATGTGCTATACTGCTATAGGTGCTTTCTATATTTTAAGTCATTTTCTCTTCCAAATAACTCTATAAGATAAGTGCTATTCTAATCACCACTTGTAGATGATAAAACTAAGACAAAGGAAAATTAAGAACCTCACCGTGTGTAATCCCACTCATTAATGGTAAAATCAGAATTTAAATCCAGGCAGCCTAGATTCAGATCCTATGCACAAGTCTACCACTACACTGTCACCTGCCCACATTCTACACAATGGGAAAATACTAAAATTATTTAAAATAAAAGATAGATGATAAATTTGTTATTCTTTTCTTGGTGATGTCACATATTTATTTTAAGGACTTTATATAGAAATATATATTTTTACATATACAAGCATTTTAACAGTTTATAGATACTCTGTGCTACTTGGAATGTGTAACTGAAAAACAGGACATTACCCTTTTTGCTATCAATTACAAAAAAGAAAAATAATTTTATTTAATTCTATTTTCTGTGTATATACTTAGGTTTTGAAGTAAAAATGGATCCTTTCTTCATTCATATTTCACTATTGACTGAGGAACTTTGAATCTTGAAACAGAAATTATTTTGTTAGATTCTAGACTATTTTGTAAATTGTGTCTTACTTTTTAAAAATTTCACTTCTTAAAGAATGATCCTGTTTCCTTTTTTTAAACTTCTAGGTCTAGTTTCCAACAAGCAGCCAGAGTAAGCTTTTATAAATTAAGGTAAATCAGTACTACCCCTTACCTTCTTGCACCTGCCATCCCAGGCAGAATAAAATCCAAAGACTTTTGTATGATTTGATTAACCCTAGCTATTCTGGGCCCTTACTACCTCCCATACCTCATCCTTAACCACTCTCTTCCTCATTCATGCTACTCCACTCCAACTACATTTGTCTCCTGATTACTTTTCCCAATATGAAAACCCTTTCCCATTCCTCCCCTTCTGTCCCTCCAATCCTCTCTTCCTTTCTCCTGAATCAGAATTCCCCCATAGAACCACATGACTCACTCCCTGATTTCACTCAAAAGTATACACTCAAAACTTATCTCAGTAATTATGTAAAAAAGTAACCCCTTTTATGCCACTTAAATTTTTTCTCCTAGTATTTTTTACTCTCTTTATAATATTTTTTGGTATTGTCTGCTTTCCTAATAGAATATACACTCCATGTAGTAAGGACTTTGCTAGATTCACTGTTGCACCCTCAATGCCAAAAAGAGTCCTCGTCAAACAGTTGGCACTCAGTAAATCTCTGTTGAATGAAATGAAGCTAAATTATCCATGAAATTGAAATGCTTACCATTACTTTTGATTTTGCATATATATTTTCTGGTTTTTGCCTCCATGAATTTTATTCTTTTCCCCTGGAATATTCTAGCCCTTCCCTCAACTATGCTTATCAAAATTATAATTAACTTTTAAATGTAATGAACTTGATCATGCTTTTTCTGAACAAAACAACTGGGCATAATCTTGACTTTTCCTAGATTCTGTAGTTCTCTATATTTATATGTCATTTATTGCTACCTTATAACCACCTATTGACTTGCTAACTCAGTATTTATTAATTATGCTATATAGAAACTATAAAAAGATGAGCATAGCAGTGTTTATATTCTTCTTGAGTTAGTAGAATGAATAATAGTTATGCTTATTATCTTACTTTTCTTATATTTTTATAATAAAGAACCAGGTGTTCTTGTTGCTTTAACATGTATTTGTAAAAGGTATCCCGTGACACAAAGATTTGATTTTTTTAAATAACACTGTTTACTAACTACTTTTATTAGATCTTGCTCCTAAATATTTCTGGAGTATTTTTGATAAAACTGAAATTTGAGTGGCTGTAAGGTAAGCCAAACAAGAATTTTTAGGAGAGCATTTTGCTTTGTCCAACATATCAAGTGTTAAGGACAACATATATGCTAAAAGTCACATATGAATGATGTTTTCTATGCACTGGGAACATGAGACTGTAATGAGCTATGGGCTAGGGTTGAGAGCAGATGCTGAGTCTAAAGCAACCATTCAGGAACTGGGCATTGTTGCTTAAGACACCTCCCCTGTTAATGTATGCGTAGGTGTGCTATGTCCTGAATTGCCTAAGACATACTCTGTTTTCACCTTCTGTCCTGAGACCCCAATTTTAATCTCAAATTATCCCATGTTGATTTGACTTTTTCTAGCCCTTCCCTCAACTATGCTTTTATGTGACAAATTCAGTTACTTTACGTGAGAGGAAAACACTAAAAAATTTATTTTGTGAGACATTTAACACTAAAAATGTTAAGTGGTTCAGTGTCACTCAAATCATTAAGAGGCAGACCAACATGGAACTGAATGGACTTAAACCTCATTATTTCCCTTATTTCTTTAGTCTTATTAAAATATTTGAATACATAGGTTAAAACAGCAGAAGAATACCCGGATTAAGGTTTAGGTTTCTAGAATTCAAGATAAACAACTGTGTCTAGAAACCAAGTATAAACAGTCTCAGTTTAAGGGCATAAAAGGGATACTTGAAAATAGGAAAAGAAGAGATGAGATTAAAAGCAAACAAATCAACAAATTAAAAATTAATGGGATTTGTAATAGATGGTTATTCCCATGCCTCATTGAAATACTCAAAGTGTTTTAATGGATCCTGGTTTAAAAAATGTCTATTTTTGATACAGACAGACTAGCACTGGCCCAGTGTGTATCACTAACAAGAACATGGTTTAAATTTACAGGTCTGGGCAATTACATTCAAGGGCTCAGCTTTTGAAGAGACTTCATTGTTTCAAAACTCTAATGGATACTTAGCCTGTGAAAAAGTAGTATCATATGTGGCAAAAATCAGGGAGAAAAATCTCTACTGCCCAAGATTACTGTGTACCTGGTTAATTGTTCTCCACTAATTGGACTGTCAGTATGATGGCTTATTGTGCCACAAATTTTTAGCTTTTAGGTGCTTTTTATCCTTTTAGACGCTTTTCTTTGCCAGCTGTTTGCTCTCATGTCAAGTAACTGAATTTTTCACATGTATGTATTTCATCATACTTTGAGTTCTTTAGTTTTTCAAAGATTCATTTGATACATGGTTGTCTATTTCCAATTCACGAGAACATATAATCCTATTATGTCTGTTTCATAAGTGTTGGTGTCCCTGAAGACACATGGAATCAATTAGCAAGATTGCTGGAATAAAATGGGATTCTTTCTGAACATGTAACAGGAGATAACACAGGAGATCCATGGCACCTATTTTAGACAGTCTTGTTCTAATGACATTTACTAAGTGAATGGTCCATACATTCTCTTAAACTGACTTAAATCTCAGCATTCACTTTTTAAGTCATTTGTTTTTGGAGAAATTTTTATAATTATCTCTATACAATTATATCTACTATAATATATTTGAATTCTATCCTGTATCTGAAAATATGAAACAAAGCATCACATATAAAAACTTAAATCTTTTTTATTCATCTTAATATTTTAGGTCACTCATAATTGATTTTAATAAGCTTTTACACATTCTTATCTTTCCAATAGGAGGAATAGTTTTTGCATAAGCAAACATCATCAGTATGAAAGAATATTCAGTAATGAATTAACCTTTTTTAAAATTAATCCAACTCAAACATACTTTGTATTTAGCATTAGCATCTGTTACTATGCAATCTCTTGTAATTGCTTAAAAACAAGCTGACAATATAAAACAAATGCAATTTAAAACATTTGCAATGTAAAATAATCCCATTTAGAAAAATGAAAAATTTCATTAGATTGATGAAAATGATGAGGCTGATAATGATGTTGGAAAACTATTTCAGTCACATACAAGAGATAGATCAATTCAAGAACAGAGATGAGGATACTGACACAATAGGTGTTAGGTGCGTAAAAAAAAAACAGTTATTTAAAAATGAAAGGATTAAATGTATCTCTGAGTATATAAATGATGCCCTTGAGTTTTTTTTATACATTGATCATTTTGTGAGGGAAGTGTTACAAAATCAAACGTAAGTTAAGAACATCATAGCTTGATAAAACAGTATTCTTAATGCAGAAAAAACATCAACACAATTCAAGAATCTGCTTAAGATCAACGACCTTGTAACTCGGCTGTTTGAGTTCTTTCTATACTTGCTTTTTCACCTGCAAATTGAATAATTACAGCATTTTTCTCCAAAGGTTGTTGTGGGGGCTGAGTTAATGTGAATAAAATCTGCACAATAGTGCCAGCCACCTTTTAATTTCAAAACAGTGCTTGGTCTTGTTTTTTTAATTAGAATTAGTAAATCATTGCAATTGTATCCTAAGTTTTAGTAGATATAAAATAAAATTTATGTGTCTTCATGTTTTTACTTTCATCTTTCAAAATAAAACTTAAATTGCATTCTTTCCCAACTATTTACTATGAAATTCCATCTTTAAGTCAATTATCTTCAATGTCTGCATCCAATGATAATTATTTTCAAATAACATAAATCTCCACTTGTTATAAAACTATATTCTATATATTGTCAAATGATTCTAGTAAAGTAATAGTATGAATGTTTGTTATTAATGTATTAGTTGTTGGCCATTCCTCCTAAATTTTTAAATGTGTTTATGTGTTACATAGGTTTATTCATTTACCTACAGAATGTCCCATTAAGTTCCCTCTTCTACATAGGTATATAGGTACAGCTTACAGACAAGAAATTCCCAAGAAATTCCCCCAAGAAGTTTCTCCTAATAAACTTCTCAAGAAGTAGGATACTTGACAAATTGTCTTTATTAGAAAGAATACTGATATACAAAAAAACTTTCTCTCAACTTCTTACGCATACACCCACACAAACACACAGATATACAAACACACACATACATGTGCATGCTCAGGAGCACATATCTGAAGTATTTCCTAAAAATCTGCATCCCTCTTTTTTGTTATTTTTTGTGTATTTTAAACTAATTTAACTCTCTTAATTTTCATTCTTCTGTTCATTGAGAAATTTTATCCTAGCTGTATGACATAGAGTCCTTTGAAATAGAGACTGTAGGTTTTAATTCAGTAGACGTATTCACTCATCTAATTTCACTGAACAAATTCATATAATGTTATAGTGTTAGGTGTTTTGGGAAGAGACAAAACCAAAACTCACTTTTCTAGTATGCTGGGAAAGTGGGGCAAGGATCAAGTTAGACAAGGGTACATGTTGCATTCTTGATTCTTACTGCCCTTGGCTATGTCTAAGAGGTGGCCTTTCCAAGTGAATAGAATGAGGGGTCAACAAATTCTCTGCTTCCAATAGAATAAAAATGCTCACTAGGCAATATTTTTTTTGGTTCCTCCAGGTTTCAATTTTGATAATATTGTCTGGCATACCATAAGCACTGACGCCTGTTGAATATAGTAGAAGACGTTGTAAACTATGATTTGTTCTCAAATAAATGAATATCAAATCAAATATTAATTTTTAACCTCAGATTATTAACTTATTTTTATTATCTTAGAATATTTACTTAGAAAACTATACCCCCTCAAAAGATTCTTTTTATTCATAATATTTCCTAGAAAAATACAGAAGTACAGAAGCAGCCTTTAAAACTTTTACGACTCACCTCACAGTTTTAAAAGGAATCCTATAAAGAATGACCCATATCCCTTTAGGAATCTATATCAAACAATTTTACACAATTAACAATTCATTTTCCTAGTGCTTAATAAGAGGAACTGCTAAACAATTACTCATGTTTAATTTGCCATCAATTTATGCAAATATTGCTTATAATTAGAAATGTATCAGTACATCAAATTCAAATGTGGAAAGTGGAGCCATGTTCTCTTGGGAACAGTAGTAATTCTCAGACGCTACTAAATACCTTTTCCTTCTCTAGTGCTTGCAGTGGATAAAATGATTTCCTAGTATTGGAAAAGGTCTTAATATACACCTGTTATTACTAGGATGTAGCTTAAGCAAAGATAATGAGACTCTTCATTTCAGGAGAGAAGGTAAGAGATTTGTTCACACTCTGCCTCTCTCACTGCCAATCACATGACTGTATTTCTTTGTATTTCAGCATTGTGTGGAGGAGATGTTAGAGGGCCTAGTGGAACAATCTTATCACCTGGTTACCCAGAATTTTATCCAAATTCTCTGAATTGTACATGGACGGTTGATGTAACCCATGGAAAAGGTAATTTGCCTCATGAAATAATAATTGGTTTATCTTCTGAATTTTCATTGAATCTATTTTTATTTCATTGTTCTCTACATGTTATTTTGCATGAGCAAATACAGATCAATACTAAAATATGCTAAAACAAATTTCAATTTAAATAATTGCCACAGAGAATTATATTTACCTTTCTATAGTATTATATATTGTGCTCATGTTTTTACCAGGCTGGTGATATATTTTTTTTTTACTTTTGATATAATAAACTAATGTCATTTGAAATTTTTATAACAAGAAAACCTCAAACCAGATGGCTTTAGTTTCTGTCATAGTGTTAAGAAGTTGATTTCAGGAGTTCAGAGGGATATATGAAATGCTCTGATGTGCTGAGCCAATTTTAAAGCAACTAGTATATGTTTATATGCACTTGTTTATAAATGTTTATTTTTGTTTATAATTTATAAATTTATAGCCATTCTATAAATACCTGTGTCTCAGATTCTTTAGTACAGAGCTGCATATGTGTCTTACATAATTAAACTAGAGTGTAAAATTGCTCTCTGCATAAGGTGGAGGTTAATAAATGTCTTTTTACAAATAAACGAATAAGTAAAAGGCTCTGCAATATTAATATGGTTCATTCATGAGATTCAACCAAACTCATAAAACTTTTACAACCTACTTCACTGTTTTGAAAGGAATCCTATAAAGAATGACATGTAGTCCTTTAGGAATCCACAACAAACAATTTTACATAATTATTAATTCATTTTCTTAGTGCTTAAAAAGAGGGACTGCTAAACAATTACTCATGTTTTATTTACCACCCATTTTTGAAAATATGGCTTATAATTAGAAATATATAAGAACATACTTCAAATTTATTAATGTACAATGTAATTTATCAAGGCAACAACTTACCAGTGGTAAAATGACCATTCTAATACATCAAAACAAAAAATACATTAAAATTATTTACCTGAAAATCTCCGTGAGCTAATCTTGTAAGGGAGCTAGTTTATTCATTTTAAAATCTAATTTTGATAAGTATTCTTTCTTTTAGCCTGTTGGTGTATTATATTATTGAATTTTACTACTAAATTGTACGTACTGATTTTAATATAGAAAATCTAAAAAAAAAATCAAAACAAAATACTTTTAGCAATGAAAAGATGTTATTACAATTAAAACTAAAAGCTTGTGTTTAATACATTTAAATTTATTGTGTTTTCACAAATAAAGTTTGCCTTTGATAAAATTACAAATTATTTTATCAGGAAATGAGAATTATGCCAGGACTATTTTTGTTAGATTTCTACAATTAACTAAATATTATTGAGAAAAATTGTTGTTAAAATGAGTATTCTAGTACTGAATAGCAGGAATGAGGTAGAAGACTTTAAAAACTCTTGATTTTTGTTGCACTTTATTAATAGAAGACTCTTCGCTGGAAGTTAACAAAAGTGTCCTGTTATTCCAGTGTGCAGTAGATTAATGTAGTTTAAGATAAGCTCCCTGATATTATGGAAGGGAGTGGAGGGCTACATATTGCTTGCTATGTAAATAGAGGTTTAATTAACACTTAAAGTTTTGCATCTTCATAGGTTACAAGTGTTAATTAAATCTGCATTTACATGGCAAAAGATGCAGATGTAGATGCCTTTGTTTTAAGAGCCACCTAAGTTTGTTTGAAGTACAAATCTTCCAAAGTGTAGCCAAAGTTACATGAAAGGAAAATCTCCAAGTTGTGAGAAATATCCAAAGTAACAGAGTCTAATCTCTTACTCAGAAAATTAGCTTCTCCATATGGTATTCCAAAAACATGATGAATTGGGAACGGTACTTCTTGGGAAAACCTGCTCATTTTTTACGTATTTAATTGTTTAAAAATTATTCTGCAGCCGTTATCCCTGTTCTGCTCTCTGGAGCTACATCATAAAAACAGCCTAATCTTTGCTCCAAACAAAAACTCCTGAAACACACCAACTCACCATTGTAAGACCACCATGTTTTTCATGTCCACTATCCCTGGATCCTTATTCCAAGTCTTTTCTTACCATACTAAACACTCCTAGTTCCTTTAATTCATCATAAGATAATACTTTCATTTTCATCACCGCTCTAATCAGCTTTCTCTGGATGTGTTCCAGCTTATCTCTTTAAAATGTGGTTTGCTAAAATAAACACATCATGGCACAGTGAAACACTAAAATTATTTTCATCAAAGAAGACAGTATTTTTGTTAATTTACTTTTTCCTGCCACGTTATACTACTAATTGATAAAGAGTTTGCAGTAACTTAAATCATCTTTTTAGGTTACTGGGACTTTAAAATACAGATAAACTCAATTCCTAAAATTCTATATTCACGCAGCTGCTTTTTTTTCTGTCTTCCATGCAAACTTTTATATTTACCCCTGTTATATTTTATCATATTGATTTTGATTCAGAATTCCTATGAGATCATTTTAAAGTGATTTACATTTCATTTACATTTATATTATATTCATTTACATTCTTATATAAGCATGATAATTAGTACTTTAAGGGTCTATAAGCATCTTTACAAAGATAGATCTAAATATCTAAATATTTAAGAAATAATAAAATTTAAATGTACCATCTGTAGTGTCTTCACCATTAACATTAAGTCAAGGTATGTGAACACACACAATTGTTCAATGGTTTCAAAGTCAGTTAACTACAGTATCATTAGGCCTACATGGCTCCTTATTCACAAGGGCACCATGAGAGATTTTCCTGAAACACATTGTAGAAGTCAAGATGCTAGTTATAAGTAGTTACTGAAAACCTTGAAAAAAAAATGTACATCAGAAAAAAACCTTTAGACTCTTAGAAGTTGGACTGTACTTAAATAAAGCATAGTCCACACTTATTACTTTACAGATTAGGAAAAAAATAATTCAAATGGCACCCTTTAGGCAATAGCTGGTGGCATGACTGTAACTAAAACCAAGGTATTAGCATTATTTTACTTTAAGTATGTCTATATATATATATATATAACATAAATTACCTTTATTGGGCATCTTAAATTAGCGTTCTTACAAGAAGTAATTATGATATTGAAACCACTGGCTTTTTCTCCCTGCCTTGTTAGCATTGTATGTCTTTGCCTGTCTAATCCCCTTCTTTCCAAAATGTCTATCCTAGGTCTGCACCTCCACAAACTTCTTGCTTTTGAAGGTCATTGCCTTTTTGCTTTGGGAGGTCATTGCTTTACTTTTTTTTGTTGTTGTTTGTTTGTTTTCTGAGATGTCTTCTCATTCTGTTATCCAGGCTGATCTTGGCTCACTGAAGCCCCAATTCCGGGCTCAGGTGATACTCCTACCTGAGCCTCCTGAGTAGGAGGGACTACAGTGCACACCACCACACCCAGCTAAGTTTTGTATATTTTGGCTGAGACAGAGTTTTGCCATGTTCCCCAAGCTGACCTAAAACTCCTGGACTCAAGCAATCTAACCGCCTAGGCCTCCCAAAGTGCTGGGATTACAGATGTGAGCACCAGACCTGGATGGTCATTACTTTTGAAGGTCATTTTTAGACACCTCTACTGACCTCTTTGACAAATTAGTTACCCATTTTTTTTTTTTTTTTTTTAAGATAGAGTCTTGCTCCGTTACCAGGCTAGAGTGCAGTGGTGCAACCTTGGCTCACTGTAACCTCTGACTCCCTGGTTCAAACAGTTCTCCTGCCTCAGCCTCCTGAGTAGCTGAGATTACAGGCACAAGCCATCATGCTCAGCTACTTGTTTGGCATTTTTAGTAGAGACGGGGTTTCACCGTGTTGGCCAGGATGGTCTCAATCTCCTGACCTTGTGATCTACCTGCCTCGGCTTCCCAAAGTGCTAGAATTACAGGCATGAGCCACTGTGCCTGGCCTACTTACCTGTATTTCTATGCTCGTATACTGACTTATATTAAACAGTTTGGCAGAATGCTTAAAATTTTGGTTCATTTATCTTTTTCCTCAGGCCATGAATTACTTATAGTCTTCTAAATATTTATATTCTGTAATGGCTAAAATATAGTAGTTTCTCAGGATCATTTACTTATTTGGATTAATTGACCTTTGGCTCGACTTTGAAAGTCTTCAGTTGTTTTGCAGCAGTGAAAGAAAGCAAATATTACCGTTTAATCCATGACTTAATGAACAGCAGCTTCTTTTTATCAAGTGGCTGGCCAGAGCTAAGTAACAGGAAAAACATTAGCTCTCATTTTGGGGAACTGATCAATAACAATAACACTTATTGAATACACCAGTCACTGTGCAAAGTCATTGTCATGTTACCTTATTTAAACTGCAAAACAACTCTATTAAAACCCCATTTTACAGATGGGGTAAGAGGGCTCAGAAAGGTAAATAATACTTAACAGTGACTTTGTGGGCACCAATAATTATTTAATGAAATTTTAAAATAATTCATTTTATATATAACAGAACAAGCACATTTTTCTTTAAAAATATAAATAGTATACATGATGATTTATTTCTCTTTTTTTAAATCTACTGTCTCTCCTACTGTACAACTTTTTTTTTCTTAGCTTTATAGCAGAAATAAGACTGACTTATCTGAACTTTCCGCCCTTATATAATTTTGTAGCAGCTAATCTGGAGAGCAAAGCATCTTCTCTTTACTATGTCAAAATTCCATTTTGTTTCCATCTGTCTAGTAACAATACTGATTTTATACTATAGAATATTTGAAAAACTGACTTAATGTTTGGACTCCTTCTAAAAGGGCTCTTGTATTCCTGCCCATTATAAAGAGGAGAAAAAAAAATAAAACTTACATTTTTGAAAAATAATCTGAAAATAGCACCTTATATGTTTCAAATCTTTCTCAAATACAAAATTGCTGATTTATTATGCAGTAATAATTTTGTTGTGTTAATGTTTGTGTTTTCAGTTTATTTGTTTTGGTCCCACTTTCTATCACTTTTTTTAAAATAACAATGGAGACTCTTAAGAATTTCCAACATTTGGAACAAAAATGTAAATGAATAAAGAATGTTACTTGTCATACCCTGAGTTTTTTGGAATTTTCTTTATTCTTTTTTTTTTTTAATTGTACTTTAGGTTCTGGGGTAAATGTGCACATCATGCATGATTGTTGCATAGGTACATGCATGGCAATGTGGTTTGCTGCCTCCATCCCCCCATCACCTATGTCTGGCATTTCTCCCCATGTTATCTCTTCTCACCTCCCACCCCCCACTGTCCCTCCTTTCCCCATGTCCATGTTTTCTCATTGTTCAACACCCTCCTGTGAGTGAAAACCCTCCTGTGAGTGTTTGATTTTCTGTTCTTGTGTCAGTTTGCTGAGAATGATGGTTTCCAGATTCATCCATGTCCCTACAAAGGACATGAACTCATCGTTTTTAATGGCTGCATAGTATTCCATGGTTTATATGTGCCACATTTTCCTTGTCCAGTCTAACGTCTATGGGCATTTGAGTTGGTTCCAGGTCTTTGCTATTGTAAACAGTGCCACTATGAACATAGGTGTGCATGTGTCTTTATAATAGAATGATTTATAATCCTTTGGGTATATACCCAGTAATGGGATTGCTGGGTCAAATGGAACTTCTATTTCTAGTTCCTTGAGGAATTGCGACACTGTCTTCCACAATGGTTGAACTAATTTACACGCCCACCAACAGTGTAAAAGTGTTAGCAAATACTTTGGTAATTATTTAGGTCATGTACAAAAAAATAAAGCACCTCAAGGGAAGGATCCCCGTGGCAGCCATTTTTTGTTTCATATGGCACCTAACAGTGTATTATGTATATTTGAGTGTGTGTGTTTGTGTGAAGTCATTAGTCTTTTACATGTTTTATTGACAGTGTCATTAAATACTAATTTGATACCACAAGGAGTCCATTACATAGTCACTAGAATGGAACAAATTAAAAAGCCCCAGATTTTCAAGTATTGTAGAGGATACGGTGCAAACATATTGTCTATGGAAATGTAATCAGCATGACCACTTTGTAAAACAGTATTTGTTAAAGCAGAGCACATATTATTACCCTATCATTCAGTAATTTCACTCCTAGATGCATACCCAACAGAAATAAGCACATACATTCACCAAAGAAATACTAAAATGTTCAAGCAGCACTGTCTACATTTGTGATAAACTGCAAACGACTTAAGTAACCATCAACAATTGAACAGGGAAATATATGTGGTATATTCACAAAGTGGAATGCTATACTATGCATCACCAAAAATGAACCACCCACAACTACACACAATTATATTGAGAAATCTCACATACCTAATGCTGAGTAAAAGAAGTCAGATCCAAAAGAGTGTATGCTATATGATTCCATTCTAGAAACTAAAAAATATATATACAAAGCAGCAAAATTTGTCCTATTAGAAATTGAGTGAGTGTTTACCTTTGGAAAACTAAAGTGACAGAACGGTTTTATAAAGAAGGCTCTGGTTGTTGCTAATGTTGTGGCTATTGATTTGGATACTATTTGCAAAGGTGTTCAGTTTGTGAAAATTCACTGAGCAGAACACTTATATATAAATTTTCAAGCAAATTATGTGCATAGGTTGAAATGTGTGACAAATAAATAAATGGAGAATAATTACATTCATATAGCAAATAGCATTCCCTATGCCTGTCTCATATTTCTCTTCTAAAATAAACACACATATTTGGAAGTTAAGTGCTATAATATTAAGCACTGCTTTTATGTTGTTTGAGGGGATTGAAGAAGGAAAAGGAGGTATGTACAATATTTACCAGGAAGTTGCACCTCTGTTATAAACAAGAGATATGTATTTCTCTTGAAATTTTCAGAAAATCCGATAATTCCTTTTTGAGAGCTGATTTTTAATTTTATTTTCAGGCAGTTTCCAAGACATGACTCACTATAGCTCTTATAATGAACCTGAAGGAAAAACACACACAAAAAGAATAATAAACTATATAACTATATATTTAGAATATTTTATAACAATGCCTCTCATTTTTAGAAAATATAATTATAAGGAAAGCCCTGGCTAATAGTTAGTTTCACAGAAACTCTCTGTGTTTTACTGATGTACCTATAAATTCAATTTTTCTGTTTTTTAAATAGGTGTGCAATTCAACTTCCACACTTTTCATTTAGAAGATCATCATGACTACTTATTGATCACAGAGAATGGCAGTTTTACCCAACCACTGGCACGCCTGACTGGTTCCGATCTTCCTCCAACAATCAACGCTGGTCTCTATGGAAATTTCAGGGCTCAATTGCGTTTCATTTCAGATTTTTCAATATCATATGAAGGATTTAACATTACATTCTCTGGTGAGAAAATAAAAAAAAGAGCTCATTCAATAACTTTTAAAACATTAGTTTTTCAAGCTATGAGCATAACTGACAATAAAACAGAGAGGTAAAAGTAACAGAAAAGAAGATAAAGTTAAAGAAGAAAGCAAAGAAATAGCTGTCAAGTTTTAAGGGAAGTTTGGAATACATTGAAGATTATCTTTAGTAATAAATAATGGAAAAAGCAAAAAAAAATTAATTTGCTATAAATCTACTGGAAGTACAATAATTACATTCCTTTAATTTACAATCCTGTGTCTAGGAAAAGGCATAGAAGGCATAGTCCACAGGCAAGGATTAAGATAAACGTAATTTATTACTCTGGAATTAGATAATCTGTAATCAAATTAACATAGTTACTCCTTTCTTCTAGTATAACCTCAGTTATAGTCAGTAGTATTATTTGGATTACAGAGGGGAACAAATGTATGAGACCAAAGACAATAAAAAGTATTCCCACTGTTTGGAGTTCTACTTTCCATTTGAATGAACACAACTAGCTATTTCTTAATACAGACACAAATTAATAAGTAAATCTTATGCCAACTTGCTAACATTAAAATGATACAACACTAACCTTGTTGTTAAACAATTATTTTAGTATTTGTATGGAAATATTTGGATGCTAAAATCATTAAGCTATTTTTGTCATGAATAGTAAATGAACATAACCTAGAATGTTTTTTAAAAAGTCCAAATAAAATTTTTAAAGTGTAAAATATTAGCTAATCAACATGAAACAATGCCTCTCGTTCTTTATTGCAATTACACAGTAACTGCTTTGGGAATATTTTTAGATAAGCTACTTCTCCTTAGGACTGTATAGAAATTATAATGTTTAATCAATGCTACTGTTTCATACCCTGAAGACTATTTAGTTGTTCATTTTCATAATGTTCATTTATTGCCTGGGGAAAAGTTCCTGTAAAAATCCATAATATAACAATTTTCAATGGATGGTCACTTCAGTCTCACATAAACTTTTGCATCTCAAGTCATGTATTTTTCCGAATATGCATTAATTGAATTTCTTGTATACAAGAAGCAGAGGGCCTTTATCATTTAAATGTAAAGCATTAAGCAGAACGTATTTCAAAAGCACAAATTATTTCATTTCAAATGTTATTTTGTGTTTGAAAATATGCAGTTCTTATGCCATTATAAGTCAAAAATATATTAAATGAAGGTGTTTCTAATGCAGAAAAAAATAAGATAAATAGCTATATTTTTCTCAGAAGGTTATATATTCTCATCTTTGAATACCACACATAAAAATATTTATCAAGTTATTAGATATTTCACAAAAGAATCAAAGTATGTGTGCCATTTGTATGTTCTGATAGTTATTCACATAGTCATTTAAAAATATATGACTAGGTTCTAAAAACAATAGGAATTTACCCTTAAAAGTAACCATTATCATTTTCTTTGTCCTTTCTTCCCCCTTGGGGAAATCTTTCTCTCTAATTTACAGAATATAACCTTGAACCTTGTGAAGATCCTGGCATTCCTCAATATGGTAACCGAATTGGTTTCAACTTTGGTGTTGGTGACACTCTGACCTTTTCATGCTCATCGGGTTATCGACTGGAAGGAACGTCAGAGATCATCTGTCTTGGTGGTGGCCGACGAGTGTGGAGTGCACCTCTGCCAAGGTGTGTGGGTACGTGGTCAGCTGCTTTCATTTGCTTGTATGTGTAGTCACTGTCCATGGAGTCGCATGGTTACACCCTTTGTTTTTTATAATTTGTTGAACTTCTTCATTTATTTTACATTAGTTAATTTCAATTTTTTTTCTATTTGGCAATCTGTATAATGCAATTAACTTCTCTACTGCTCCATTCAAGAAACCATGCTTCTAAGTTTGTTTTCAGATACGGATAAAAAATGAATTAGATAGATAGATAGATAGATAATTACATATGTAGATACATGGAAATGGTAGGAATATGGTAGGTACTTAATAATATGGAGATAGGTGATAGATAGATTAGATAAAGGAAGGATAGAAATGGATAGAATCATATTTTGAGAGCTCACAGAAAATTGAATTCTTGTATTTTATTGATAGTATGTTGTGACTAAGGTTTTGACAATAATTTATAACTTAAAATTAACATGCATAAAAGATGATTACAAGAGAAAGTGCCAAATGGAAAATAGATAGTTAATTTAAGGTCTGTCAATGAATTTGTTGGCTCAATATTTGATATATTAAGAGAGCTACTTATTTATGTTGTGAAATAAAGAATAACTATAATTAAAGTATTGGAAGTGTGAAGTCACCATCTCAATCTTTGGAAGTAAATATTTTGACTGATAAAAAGAAAAAATATTCAGTATAAAATTAAAGGGCTTTGCATTAAGACTTACATCATTCCCTATTTAAATTAGAAAATATGAAGGCAAGAACTTCTTGCTGTTTAGTGATTATCAGTACATAGTATTATTAAAGAATAAGATTCAAATGGTCATTATATAATTATTTTTTAAAGCTATTAAAAATTATCAGGAGCATTTAATTTAAATTAATTATAACTCTAATTATGGGTCACAAATCAGTGAAAGTTATAATATGCTACAAAATCAGGAAAATTGGTAGAGATTTAAATGTGATTTAAGAAATGTGATTTAATCCCCTACTCTTTACTATGTATACAAAATACCCCACAGATTAAAATAAGAGTGAGGAAGTGATACCGTTTTTGCCTCATTCATTATATTGTCCAATATAGAGAATGTGAGAATTCCTATGCAACTACAAATCAAGCCAAAAAATATGAACATCCAAGTTAATGTGGGTCTGAAGTCTTTGATTGTAATGAGATTGTTTTCAAGATACATAACAGATGAAATTTCTTTTTAAAATCACAGATTTTTATAGAAATGGCACAAGCAGCCACAGAGGCTTGAAGTTAGGAGGTGATTAATAATCATACTCTCAGGACATCTTTTTTAAGAGCTATGCAGGGTGCATTCTTTTTTTCTTTCCTCTTTTTTTTTTTTTTTTAGATATTTTGTTGTTTTTTCCCCTTGCTATTGCCAGATTTGAAATTCCCGTACTTTACTTCATTATGTTCATTTTCATTTTTGTGGCTGTTTTCAAAGGTAGTTAATGAAATATTTGGAATAGTTCAAGTGAGGGCTACAGAGTGCCTCATCATTTGATATTTGGCCAATACGCTTTTCTAAACTTCATTTTACTCATCAGCAAAATGATTATAACTGCAGCACCTAACTCATTGTTATGGGTTATTTATGAAGATTGAAATAAATTAGTCATGTAAATCAGACACCTGGCACAATCCCTGGAATATAGAAAGCATTCTGAATTTAGATTTTATTTTAACTAATTGTTTTGAGTGTAATCTGTTGTCTTTCCAGCCTGTCAGTTTAATTTATAAAATAAAATATAGTAGGAAATAAATCAATTTTATAATACACTAACATTATGAAGACCTGCCAGGCTCTCTTATGTAAAGTTATCTCATTTAATCCTTAACTATAATCTTGATATTATCTCTTTAATTTTTCATTAGAAGAAGCCGGAGCCTTAGAGATGCTAAATAACTTTCCCAAGACCATCAAGTTTGTAAGAGGTAGCACTACTGTTTCATTTCAAAGTCCATTTTTTTTTTTCTCACTAGTGTCTAGGGAAAAGTGATTCTAGAAGGACTCTATCATACAGAATTAACGTTTTTTCTCAGAGTAACTGAATACATATGAGGCTGTTATATAGGTTGAAAAAAAAGTGTTTACATGTATATTTTCAAAATTTAGTTGACATTTACAATACATTTTAGTAAATGGATTTATGAAGACCTGACATTGCAAAAATCAGTAACTTTGAGTTAATTTTATTTTATTAAGATATTTCTTTGAGACTGGTTTATTTGTGCCTAAATCTTTAATTGGAAGGATGAAAGAAAATTACCCTGTGGACAAATTTAGAAAACAAAGTTATTGCCATGAAAATTTCCCCCCACTCCCCACCATTTTCAGATTAGCTGTGCTTGCTTTTAAGCTTACTGAAATTTACAGTTAAGTCTATTGACCTTAATAAATTCCATGGTAGGAATACATTTCAGTTACAAGATCAGGATAAATATTTCTTTAACAAGAAATAGATTTTTAAACGTTACTTCTCTAAATTTTTTGAACTTTTTTCTTTACTGCTTTGCTCATGCTTTAAAACAAACGCGTTCCTTCTTGAATTTCTCATTCTACATACACATATGTATATATTTCTTATTTTGTTTTCTTTTTTTCAAATTCGGTCTTTATTCAAATAAAATACATGTTATTTGTAATCATCCATTTAAACAGATGTTCAGTTTTAGCAATGCTAGTTTATTTGGACAGATTTTATTTCTTATTATTAATCTCTTTGTACCTTTACTTCATATATCCTAACACCAATTCTCTATTTCATACTTGTTTAAAAAATTGTTAGTCTTCAGCATTGCCAACTGCAAAAAAAAAACTTAGGTTAACAATAGCCAAATTATACGTAGGTTGTATTCCAAAAGTTTGCTTCTGTTTTGGTTAATTGGAATCTAAACATTATTTTTCTGGCACAAGGGTACAAATGATGGATACATTCCCAGAACAAGCCCCAGATGAGTTTTTAGATTTTATAACAAGTATGAAACTAATATTAAAATTTACTAAAATGACTTATGTATAAATAGGTTGTATAAGGCATCTGACTCTGGACAGTAAGGCAACTGATAAAGCTAGTTTTGGAAATTACATTTTATTTTTATAAATTTTGATTCAGTATTTAGTGTACACGTTGGTTGGTATCTTCATTTCTTTTGGTAGATTTTGGCAAAATTTATCTTATTCTGGATATTGAATGAGTAATAACATTTTTCTTTAAGCAATTTCTTGCATAAGCTCTGCATTTATGTTTAACATTTAACAAAATATTACAATGAATAGTACCATAATGTGACCATTTACATCTATGAAGAATTTTGTCATGTAATATCTCATTCCAAAAACGCACAAATGTTGTGAAAGTAAATTTAATACAACTATTTCATCAGTGAATATGTGATGCCTATAAAAATATTCAAGGTTGAACACAAACCCGAGGGCAGATCCATGATTAGTGTAGTGTTTTGAGTCCAAATTCTGTGTACAGTTCACAGAGGCACACCATCTTCTCTGATTGGAGATTCTGATAAAGTTGAGAGGAAATCTGGCCTTCATTATGGTTGATACATGGCTTTAGAGAACTTATTATGCTTGTCCTTTATTTAACTAGAGGAAAATTTTTTCAGCCATGGCGCATTTATCTGATGTTGGTTTAATGCAGAGAAATTTGTAGAAGCAGAAGAATCTTGATAGAAATCAAGAATATAACAGCAAAAGTTTTATTATGCTATTAGCAGCTAAGCAGTCAATACACAAAATCTTGTTTACTAGTTACTAATCAAGATGAAAGTTTTACTTTCTGAAATACAAATCTATAATTATACTTCACATTTTGGAAAAAATTTAAAAACATGAAAAATGATATTTTAGTTAAGATGTTTTGTATTTGAATGATTTTCCTGGAAAGCCATGTTTCTCAGGAATGAATATCTGATCACCTTTTTGAGTGGCAACCAATACCCAACAGCAAAATAAAATAAGATAAAATAACAATTTTAAAAAGTACCCATAAGTTGATAAGTTGATTAAAATAAGAAACATTTTCCTTTTTTGGTTAATATAAGTACATGACTTATTTTTCTAAAGTTTATGTTACAAAAACACTGTCATTTACCTTGCTATCTTTTTAAATTAGGAAAAACTCGCATGTCTTCACTCAGGATCCAAATATACCAGGAACCAAGCTAGGCCATGTTGCAAATAAACAAGGAGCTAATGAAAGAATAAGCTGTTTTGGAAAGTAGATTAGCAAATTAACGATTAGTAATGATTTGTCTTTAGGCAGGAGTCCACACATTTTGAAGTCATTTCAAAGATATTAATTCATTCATCCTCATAATCCCCCATTTAACACATCTACTTCTGTTTCTAATTTTGTGTGTCATTGATTTTTTTTTATCTGACCTTGGACAAGTAACAACATCTTGCCTTAATCATGAGCCAAATGAGAAAAATGATAACTCTATATTACACATCTACATATTATTCTCACTTTTCTGACTTTTTAGACGATGTATGATGATAGTTATTTGTTTCTTAGTTTAAAAATGAATGTTAACAAGAGAGGAAACTGAGTGCGCAGCAAATATGTGAACTGTTTGTACTATCATTGTAACTTCTCTGTGAACCTAAAACTATTCTACAATGAATATGTATTAAAAGTCCAAAATATGAAAGAATAAAATGTATTTGAAGAGGCAATATCTCTTTAAACAAATTCTACTTATTCTATCTTAACCTCCAAGTTCTCTATACTGAAATTATATCTATCAGCTGCCCACACATGTATATCAAATATGACTGATAAGTTAGTCAGCATTGCAGATATATGGCCCTGTAGAAAGCAAACTGGAAATTAAGAGACTTAGATTGATTTTAGATTTTACCATTGGCTAGCTGGTTGATTGACGCAAATACCTTAATTTCCTGTATTTCTCTTTTCTGGAAAGGATGATGCCAGTTTGAGTTCTATTTAACCCAAATCCTTATGATAAAGATAAAAGAAAATATTAGATAGAAAAGTGGTCTACTAAGTAACATAAAGAAATATATATTTGCCTTTTTCTTGTGTGATTAAGATTGAGTGTATTGATTTCATGGTTTGACAATATAATATAAAAGCATCTAGAATATTAACTTTTATTTGTTCAATGCTATCTAGATTTTTTTTTTAATTTCTTGCTCACAATCTTATGAAGTAAGTAGAGGAGGTGTTATCCCTGTTTAACAGCTGAGAAAATGCATGCTCAGAAATGTTAGAAGTAATAAGTAAAAGAAATATACTGGAAACAAAAGTTTTGTATAATTCTTAGATGAGTGTTGTGGCATTCCAAGAAGTATTCCTTTATTACCTTATTTATCGATGTACCATTTTCAAGATAGAAGACCACCATTTTTTATACAATAGACCAGGTGGGCAAACATTTTCTGTAAAGTGCTCCACAGTAAATATTTAGGGCTTTGCAGGTTGTATTGTGAAAGAAACAATAGACAATAAATAAATAGATAGATGTGGTTGTGTTCCAATAAAACTTTATTTACAAAAATAATAATCTGGATATGGCCCTGGAGCCATAGTTTGCTGTCCCTTGCAACAGACTCATCAAGGTGAATCAACATAAACATCCCTTTTGTATTTGAGCATTTCTTACTCATTTATCCTTTAGGGAAAGAAGAAAGGATCCTTTACCCAGTCTCTACTTTTTCATCTTGGGCTCCATTTATTAAACTCATAATGTATTTATTACTAAAAGTAAATAGTTCTCATGTTTTCAAAAAAGATTATTAGGAGTGTATGTGTTTGTGTGTGAATACTGATGCAGTTGATTGGTAACATAATTCTGAACCATCTCCAAATCTGTCCATACACCCAAATCTCTTCTAAGTACACTGGACCTCTCCATATGGATGTCCTTCCACAAGCACATTGACTTCACATTGCCAAGGCAAAAATCATTATCTCCTCAGCCAAATCAACCTTTCTTTCTACACTCTTTATTTCAGTTATGGCATCATTCTCATTCAGTCATCCAACCTAGAAATTGTATTATCTTTCACTCCTTCCTCTCTCTCTTTTTATCCATATCAGAACAGACATTATGACTTACCACCTAAAAATATTGCTCAAATTTATCACCATTTTCTTTCTCACAACCTTTATCCTTTCCCAGCTCTCATTGGTCCTCAAAAAGGTTAACAGTATCATAAGAATAATAATGCATGTTAGGCATTGTGCTAAACCCTGTATAAATATTTCCCTTCACATATCCTTTATACAAACCATTTAAGAGGATATCATCATTCCATTTTATAATGTGACTAGATGATTAATTACATAACTTGATAAAAGCTTAAAACCTACTCTTTCTGACTCTCATATTCATTTAGCAGTTATGTGTATAATCTCATTGTGTTACCTCTTTTTCCTAGCTGGACTTCCTGTTTCCAGCTTTCCCTCATCCAATTTATCTTCAATATTCTTACTAGTTATATTAGATTTTTATTGATAAGTAATAGATTGCCACAAATTTATAGACTTTATATAACACATTTACTTTCTCATGGTTTCTGTGGGTTCAGAGTCTGGGCATGGTTTAGACCCTCTTCTCAGGGTCCACATACTACAATTAATGTGTTAACCATGGCTTAGTTCTCACCTGAGGTTCAGGTTCCTCTTCCCAGGTCACATGTTTATACTGGGAGCAATCAGTTCCTTGTAGTTGTGGAACTAAAGGCTTAAATTATTTGCTCAATTTCATCCACAGTTCCTTACCATGTGGTCTTCTGCAATACAGCTGCTTGATGAATCAAGCCAGCAATGAGAGTGTCTCTGGTGAGTCTTCCAGGAAGATGAAGTTTTACAGAAGTTAGCATAATACAGGGAGTGATGAGGAGAAAGCCACAGGTCCTGCCGACACTCAAGGGAAGGAAATTACATAAAGGTATAATTGCTTGAAAACAGATATAATGGGGTTCAACATAAAGTCTGTCCACCATACCAGTTATCCTCTGAAAGGCCAGATCATCTGTCTATTCCTTGCATAAACCACTAAGTAATTTGACATTGCCCAGTGGATAAAGTCACAATTTCTTAAGTCCCTTCATGAGTTGGCTTTAGTGTCTTTTACTAATGTTTCTCTACATGGCAATATGGATCCTAGAATACAGGCACAATATGTTGCATGCCATTTGCAAACATACCAACCATTTTCTATATTTTATTATTTTAAGGCTATATGGAAGTCTAGTACATGCAAATAACCAAATTCTTACTTGTGTTTACATAACTAAATAAATTATTTTTTCATCTTTAAAATTATGGGTTTAAAAGTATAGTAAGACCAGCCTGAGAAACATAATGAGACCCCTTCTCTATAAAAAATTTTTAAAATTAGCTATGCATGGTGATGTGTGCTAGTAGTCTCAGCTACTGGGGAGGCTGAGGCAGGAAGATTGCTTGAGCCGAGAAGTGCAAGGGATTAGTGAGCTATGCTGGTGCCACCATACTCCAGCCTAGGCAATAGAGCAAGATGCTGTTTCTGAAAAGAATAAAAAATCACATTGAGAAAACACAAAAATCGTTGTTTAACTGTTGATGCAGACTTTGCTTTTTGATCTGTTGAGCTCCATTCCCATTACCCTATCATAGTTGAAGACAGTATTATCTATCAGTATACACCTTATTATTGCAATAGCTTGAACAGCACTCTAATCTTCATTCTTGTGCCTTTTCCCCAAACCAAATCATGGAGTCAGAATGAACCTTCTGTGATACAAATGTGAAGTTGTGACTCTCTTACATGAAATCTTCCATTGTTCTCCATTGCCCTTAAGATAAATTCTGAATGTTGCTCTCTTACCCCCAATCTCCACTCCATAATTTGCCCTAATCCCTTTATCCTTTAAACTCACCTCATTTACTCATTCTGATAAGCCTGATTAGGACGTTAGGTGTCCTTCCTATGAGTTGCATGAGCTTTTCCATATTTCCCCTTTCTAGATTTCATCATGCTATATTGAATTGTCTTTTTATCTACAGCGTGTTTAGCATATAGAAAGCTTTCAGCAAATTTGTTGAGTTGATAAATAAATAAATATATAATATAGACAAAGCTCCTTTACTTTCACATTTTCAACTTACTAACTTTTATTTACATGAACAAAGCTGTACTCCAGAGGAAAATAGAGTCAATTCTGCCTATCACCAATAAAGGCCTATAATTGCTGTTTCAGCCTCGGCTGTCACACTGTTCTTTAGTCTATAATGCATTTGCTGTGGGGATATTTACACACAATCCCTCAAGTCTAATAAATAAACCAACCAACCAGCAAGTAATTACGATGCCTGAAAAGACTACTAAGAAGAGGCTTATAATTATGATCGATAGAAACAAGAAGATAAATGTGTAAAAATTGAATATGTTGAGAAAATGATGAATTCTGTACATGTAGATGGAATAAATCTTCCCAAATATGTAGTAAAATTCACAGCTTAACAGGGAAAATAGCTGACTCAAAAATTTTTTCAATGAGATAAAAAGTAAGGAAAAAAAAGGTGTGTGTTAGAAATAGTATCCACAAGAATGTGAGGGACCAATACACATTTCCTATTTGATGAAATTAGTTTGTGGACTGTGAACTTTAATTCTCATTCACTTGGAATTTGTAGACAATCAGATTTACAGAGAGCCTTTTAGAATGCAGTCAGTTCATTAGAAGATAAGTTTCTGAATTTATTTTATTATACTATAGCTAGCACATGGATACAGGTGATTTTACCTGATAACTGTAAGTCCTTTGAAGGTGGAGACTGGATCTTAGTTATCTTTATACTTCCTGTGTGTCTACCATAAAGTTTGGCATGTAACAGCTGCTCATTCTGAATAGAAGACATTGTAAAGTTAATTCATCACGTGATAATCACAAACCAACTTAACACAGTAGACCCTGGCCTATCTATACGGCCATTCACCCATAGGGAGGCTTTCATTAAAATTGTTTTCATATTATTGGAATATCAAATTTCTTTTGGTAAAATTTTTTGAATTTTTTGAAGTCTTAAAAGAGCAGATTCCTAGAAATACCTCATTCTCCATATATGTCCTCATGCTCTGACAATAAGTCTTGTTTGCAAGCCAAAATTGGACTGCTAATTGGAAAGTTCAAAGATAGGTTTGGGGATTACAAAGAGGACACAGACTTTTTAAAAGAGAGTTTGAGTTACTGAAGAGAGGCAAAGAGTAGAGTGTACTGTGGAATCTCTGCTGCAGGGCCGTGTCCAAGAAGCAATTGCAAGAGTGTGACTCTCACACCAGAAGGAATTACAAAAGTGTCAGAATAACTTGCTCTTTGTATAAACTCCGGGTGACCTCTTCCTAGTTTTGGAATTTGCCCAAGTTCAGACATAGCTAGAGCATACTTTTTCTTCAGCTATGTCTAAGAAATTTAACCTAGACATGCTGGAAAATATGCTAGAAAAAATAAAAAAGAAAAACTACAGTAGAGCATGAAGTAGTGCTTTAAAGCAAAAATAAATGTTATAATATTAACCTAGAAAGTATGATATTCATCAACTTTGTCATCAGACAAACTAATTTTGGTTTTTAGCTTAATATACCTTTACTTAATTAGATTACTGATCCCTAGTACATATTAGTGCCAAAGAAGTAATATTTTACCTGAGGTAATAATAAAAGCTAATATATGCTGTGTGTTTACTATATGCTAGGCTTGGTCTTAGGAGGTATGAATAAGGACCCTGAAACAGAGGGAGATTAAGTAATTTTTCCTAGAAAAATATATTAACAGTATCTTTATTCAAAGCAAGTTAGATTGGAAGTAATTTTTTGCTATAAGCCATAAGGTATTAAAACATTAAATATGTCAGTGTAGTTCGATATTCTGTATGTATCCCCAAACTGGTTCTTGCTTACAACAGTGACATCTGCAGTTCTCAGGAAATACTATTATCTGACAGTGTAGATAACTGGAGAAGATAATTAAATGATTGCTACTTGTAACTGAATTAGATCTTGATGTCATATCTCAGGAGAGGGTAGGATTTAGTTGAAATTAGAATAGACTGACAGTACCTAAAATTATTTTGAAACTGGGAAGAAAAGTCATTGTCACATTAAGTAAACAGATCTTAAAATTTCTTCTAATTCCATTTTTTTATAAAATTCCTGTGTCTTTTTTTTTGTATGTGTGTGTACATAGATTATTTTTACTTTTAGCCTTATAATATTGAAAATAATAGCAGAAAATATATATGTTCTTAGTACAGAGGATGATTTCTAAAAAATGGTTTTATTGTTTGTCATCTGGTAAAGCACTTAGCTAAGATATGTTCAAATGTACCTAGGGCTTTGAAAACAGACAAAAGGACATTGGAACAAAATAGGACTTTAAATTAGTAACAGTGCATTATACTAAGGTACCAATTGGCCTTGAGTTTGGTGGCA
This sequence comes from Cebus imitator, assembly GCF_001604975.1. Classification (NCBI taxonomy): domain Eukaryota; kingdom Metazoa; phylum Chordata; class Mammalia; order Primates; family Cebidae; genus Cebus; species Cebus imitator. The sequence continues at coordinate 1,624,168 of NW_016107565.1, read as the reverse complement.
CTAATAGGAGTGGACTTAGGTTGAATGCAAGAGAGTTGGCTTGCCATTTTTCTGCCTAGTAAATGCATTCAGTCCCTAATGAAAATATTAGGGGCATGAGATAAAATTAATTTCATTATTCATTATTATTTCTGTTTTTTAGCTATTTTGTCTTTACCGCAAGCTTACCCTTCTCAAATCTAGCTCCTTCACTGCAGGATAAAGCAGCTGAAATCATTCTTTATTATACCAAGACAGTTGCCATAGAAATAATATAATGTTATAAAATAGTCATCATAAATTAAATCCAGAGTCAAGAAGGAACATATGGGTCAGGTAGAGATTGTATGCTTATTTATAAACAATATCCTTGGTAATCATAAAAAATGTCAAGCTAAATTACAGAGAAAACATAGAGAAAAATGAACTTAGAGCTTTAGAAAGTTCTTCGCAGAATTTAAATATCGCACTTCAAGCAGGTGTTTTGTAAAAGGAGTTTGTGGATTATTAACCTCCCCCAAACTACATTTCTGGCTACAAACCATTTTTCTACATCTCTTCATTGTACCCAAGTACTCTCTTTGTAGCTCTCTTTGAATCCCAGTTCAATTATTGGTATGCTCAATGTGTAAGTAACATTTTCTCTTCATGTGTTTTAATCAGTCGACAAATAGTGTTTCAAAAGGTGATGGATAGCTTTTATTTCATGCATTTTGCTATACCTTTTTGAATTGGCACTAGTTGACATTTTATTATGTCTGGCTACACAATGTGGAATTATAAAATATTAATCTTTTCATATCATATAAAATCGTAATCTCAATTAAATCTGATCATTATTTTCTAAAAGAAATTCTGAGGATTCTTTTGTCCTGAAAAATGTTTGATTCTCATTTTTCTGGACACTGTTTTGTTCTTTTTTTTTTGATAATGTAAAATGATTTCCCACTTGTCCAGTCATGATATTTGAGATGACATGATGTAATTTTCCTGTGTAAAATACTGAACTAAGGTTTGCCCTGTATCTATAAAAGGAAAACTAGTTTATACAAGTTTTGAATTTGGAAAATTCTTAATTAAACTCCACTGGGGTCTAATCTGGCATTCCACCTTATCCCAAATTTCTTCATTCATCTAACATAGTAATTCAGTGTCCATCTCATGGTATTTTAATAGGAAATCCGCCTTTCTCCTTGTAAATCATGGCACATAAAAATTGTCTTGTAAGTTTTTAAAATGAAAACTCTTTATTCCCTTTCTAGTAGCCTGTACTGTCCCCTATCCCCGCCCCCAAATCCAACCACTACTCCCCAGGAAAAAAGATCACTGCGACAGTCAACCGGGGGATCACTAATGATTCACTTAAGGGTTCTTAAGTGAGTGAAGTTAAAACAAAAGGGTGAGACTCACTAATATAGTGCAATCCCTTGCAGTCCACATTTTCTTATGACCTTGGACAAAATATTAATATGTCATTACAGATTTGGTTCTCAGCGAAAATTTCAAGAATATCATCATTATCATGTTTTCTTTTTTCTCTCAAATTCCCTTCTTTGAAACTTATTCATCTGACTGCATTGTATTAATTGATCTCACAATGGCTTCTCATAAAAGTAAAACCAAACAAATAAATACCTAAAAAGAAACAAGCAGGAATAAAGATTACATGTAAATTGCATAGACTTAATGAGCATCAAGGGATCTGTGAGTTTGGCTTGCCAAAACCAAATGTTCTAGATATGGAAATCATATCTCATGTCTTTAAAGAATTTTCAGGCTTTTAGTAGTCTGCCAAAAGCTATAAGGGAGAAAGAAGTAAAATACCATTATTGAGTACTCAGCATGTATATGGTGGTACCTCACCTAGAACATTTATTCATTGACATAAAAGTAACTCACCTGGTACTTTATGGTATTTCTCTCATTTACTTACAGTAATCTTAGTAGGCAGGCATTAATCTGTCTAGTTTCCATATTGGAAAAGCAGTGATCAGAGAGATGAAGTGATTCATGGTAAGTGTCACACTAGAAGTAAAGAATAGATTTTTATGTTGTCTTCCAGATCCCATAGCTAATGTTCTTTACTTCATACTTTGTTTATTTGAATTATCCAGAATTGTAATAATGATGTGAAGTCAAGCAGCAAGAACAATTTGAATAGCATACACATTTCATTGAACATGGTATAGTTTTATTTTCATCAGGAGGAAAAAATAAGACTAAAATAGGCTAAAAATAAAATTCTAGAATTCCCAAAGAATTTTGTCTTGAATTTGTTTACTTAATTTCAGGATACCAATGTCTATAATATTTAATTCATTACCAAATTTGGAAAGCTTTTAAGAAATCTTTCTTTCTAGTAGTTATAAGCACTGTACATAAAAATGTAAATGAAAATAAAAGATTAAATTGTAGTGAATATCATAATATATTCTTACTAGCATTAAAATAATTATCTTCTTTGTACATGGATGATAATATAACATTAAAAATTTTCCAAAAACTTTAATGTCTATTACTTACACTTTTTAAAAGAAATATGTCCCCTCCTCTCCTATGAATTAGTGTTGTTCATATTAACAGATCAGGGTTCTCTCATTAAGCTCTCTTAACATCTAGATTTGGGGTACTCTAAATTCAGCCTTTTGAAATTTAGGCTTCATTTATTTATTCACTCAGCTATTCATTAATTTACCCAACTGAGTTTAAGTAACAACTAAACTGGTATGTTGTGCTAGGTTATGGTGATATAGGAAAGATGAACTAGACATTAGCAATTTCTTTTTTTTTTTTCAAACTGTATCCAGCTTTATTAAAGACACTTTCCATAAACAATCATGGTATTTCAGGCAGGACATGGGCAGACAATCATTAACAGTATACAACAACTTTCAAACTCCCTTCTTTGACGGACTACCAAAAATCAGAAAGCCACTATAAAACCCAATGAACTCTTCATCTGATGCTCTGAACAGGGAAAGTTTAGATTGAGGGTTGACATTTCACATTTAGCATGTTGTTTAACAACTTTTCACGAGCCGACCCTGACTTTCAGGAAGTGAAATGAAAATGGCAGAATTTATCTGAAGATCCACAATCTAGAAATGGAATCACTGCTCTTTTGACAGGTGCCATCTCAGTGGCATCACTGGCAAGCCCAGATTGCCTGACACACTGGTAATCAATGACTGGGGGTCAGGTCCCAACAGATGTCTGGGCTTAAGGGAGTTAAATCTATGCTGAAAGATGGGAAGGGAGAAGAGGACATAAAAATGAATTTGTCTTTCCATACCGCAAGGCTTTTGTGTGCCAAGGTGGCCATGTGTGTCAAAGTCAGGGAATCCCTCCTCCTGGGAGCCAAGAGGAAGTCTCTCAAAACTAGAAGGGAAAGGCGTTTCCCCACATCAATCCAGCTTTGGAGACATTCTATTAGTGACATATGCCCCTTCCCCCAAAACAACAATGAAGTGTTCTGTGTGCTAACAACATAGCTTAAAAAAAAAAAAGTAAAACAAAATTCTGCATTTTTATAAAACTTGATAAAAAATAGTATTTCAAACTGTACAGTCACCAGAAGTACACAGTTATCAAAAATGCACACACTTCACTTGGCATCTCCAGCACCTTCAGCTTTCTGTGCCTGGTCTGTTTTGGCATCTCCATTTTCTGCGGGGTTATTCCCTTTATGCCAGCATCAGCTTTTCCCTTTTTCCTTTTGGGTACCTTCTCTCCCTTCTTTGCAGGGGCCTTTTTAGGCTTGGGCTCTGGCTTTGGAGGAGCAGGTTTAGCAGACAACCTCGCGGATCTTCTCTGTGGTTCGTCCTTCACCTTGGCTTTATCTCCTTTAGCATCCCCTTCAGCCTTTCTCATAGGCATGGTGGCGACGGCGGTGGGACGTAGGCGCTGAGCGCGGGATGCAGCGGCGCGTGGGCTTTGGTCGGTCCGGGGGTCGCTCTCGCCTCTTCTTATTCCAGCAATTTCTTTAAGACACATGATGAATTTCATATATTTATCTATCCCACTATCCAACAAAAATTAAATCAATATAATTCAACAAATATTTAGTGAGCACTGAGTTGAGTAGCAAAGATAAAAATGAAAAAAATATTCTCATCAAAGATCTTCTATATTGCAAGGAAAATAAATATCGAAGACTAATTATGACACTATGATATGAGAATTAGTAATAAAATCCATAATGTAGCAAAGAGGGATAATTTTTCTGGAAGGAATATGGAACAGCTTCTCAAAAATGATGTATTTGTGGAAATGTGCTTGATTCTGCCAAATAGAAAAGATGAGGAAGGTCCCCTAGGCAAAACAAATGATATTACTAAAACAGGTAAAAGTGATGTGTCTACAAATCTGTTTGGGGCTTAACTGGCTTTTTTTGCAGCTGTTGTTTGAACCCCCCAGTTCAATTATAGGTATAGTCAATGTGGAGCAAATTCTTCCTTCTTTTTTGCTTTTTAATCAATCCATGAAGGACACATTTTCTACAATGATGAATAGGTTTTATTTCATGCATTTTTTGCTCTTGTTGCCCAGGCTGGTGTGTAATGGCCTGACCTCGGCTCACTGTAGCCTCTGCCTCCCAGGTTCAAGCAATTCTCCTGCCTCAGATTCTGGAGTAGCTGGGATTACAGGTGCTCACCACCATGCCAGGCTAATTTTTTGTATGTTTAGTAGAGATGAGTGTTCCCCATGTTGGTCAGGCTGGTCTCGAACTCCTGACCTCAGATGATCTGCCTGCTTCCACCTCCCAAGGTGCTGGGATTACAAGTGTGAGCCACTGTGCCCAGCTGATGTTTGTAAAAAGATTTTTATTTTTCAAAAAAAAAAAAGTTTTTTTTTTTTTAACTCTGACTTTTTAGTTGGATTCAGCTAGAGAATTGGCCCAATTTATCTAGTCTACCATTACCTAAAGAATAATCAAAAAACATTTAGAGACTACTATCTTAGACTAATGCTAGCAATCTCAATGAATTTGCAATCTTTAATTACCCCTGATCTCTCCTCCACATTGCTGCCAGATCAATATTTTTGGTTTTTGTTCTTTTTAAAGATGGAGTCTTGCTCTGTCGCTCAAGCTGGAGCACAGTGGCACAATCTTGGCTCACTGCAATCTCCACCTCTTGGGTTCAAGGTATTCTCCTGTCTCAGCCTCCCTAGTAGTTGAGATTATAGGCTCCCACCACCACTCCCAGCTAATTTTTGTATTTGTGGTGGAGATGGGGTTTTACCATGTTGATCAGGCTGGTCTTGAACTCCTGCCCTCAGGTGATTCACCCGCCTTGGCCTCCCAAAGTGCTAAGATTATAGGTGTGAGCCACTGTGCCCGGCCCCAGATCAACATTTTTAAAACAACATTCCCATCAAGTTGTTTCCTGCTCAAAAAAATGTTTTCAGGACTCTCATTGTATAGTGGCCATGTACTATAACAATTTGGTGAAACTGGAACTTCCCTGTATTTCCCTTCCTGTGTGTTTCTGGATCAGCATTGACCAATAAAGACACGTTGGATGATATTGGGGAGGTCGAAATAAAGCAGCTGCTAATTTTTTTAATGTTTTAGTGACTGGTGGAGGACAGGCATATTGTCACTACTCTTCAGCTAACTCACCTCATAGGCACGGGAAGGCACCCCAAATCCCAGTTCCCCCATGTACTGTGCTGAGCAGTGTTGTCCTATTAACTTTCACATTCAACAGTAACCTCAGAATATGACCTTATTTGGTAATAGAGTCTTTGCAACTGTAATTAGTTATATTAAGATTAGGTCATGCTGGATTATGCGAGGCCCTAAATCCCATGACTAGTGTTCTTATAAGAAGGCCATGTGAAGACACAGAGACACAGACATGCAGGGAAGAATGCTGAGTGACTGTGGAGACAGAGATTGGAATGATGCAGCTTGGCCAAGGAAGGCCAAGGATTGCCACCGCTACCAGAAGCTGGAAGGGACTCTCCCTACGAGCCCTGAGAGGGTGCATGGGCCGGCCAATACCTTGCTTTTGGAGTCCTGGCCTCCTGAACTGTGAGGGACTAACTATGTGTGGTCGAAGATTCCCAGTTTCTCTGGTGCTTTGTTATGGCAGCCCTAGGAAATGAACACAGTCCAGCTTCTGCCAGATCTCACCCATCAGTTTCTTCAACTCCTGGACTGAGTGCATGGTCAACTCCATGGTGAAGGGCATAACTTTCATCTTCTTTTTTTTGAGACAGAGTCTCACTCTTGTTGCCCAGGCTGGAGTGCAATGGTGTGAACTTGGCTCACTGCAACCTCAGCCTCCTGTGTTCAAGCAATTCTCCTGCCTCAGCCTCCCGAGCAGCTGGGATTACAGGCGTGTGCCACCATGCCAAGCTAAATTTTGTATTTTTACTAGAGACGGGGTTTCACCATGTTGGCCAGGCTGATCTTGAACTCCTGAAACAAAACATTCATCATTTGGTCTAACAAGATAAAGACTGGACAAATTGAGAGGCAAACAGGACTTAGATGTTGGAGAACATTGTACATTGTATTAAAGAGTGATGGACATCCATTAAGGTGTTTCAAGCAAAGAAATAATATGTTTAAGTTTACATATTACAACATCTTTCAGTCACTTACACATATGAAGAGCAAATTTAGGCTTCCCTAGCTTTAGTTTGCTTTACTTAACCTAGGGAATCCTGTTAGGAAGGGGATCTAACCCCATACCTAACATCATGGGGCAGAACAGTTAAATTGGACTTGAGAGGACACTTTTGAGAAGTGAAGAATATTGGTGCTAAAGATCTTCAGAATGCCTGCTTGATTTGTTTAAGTTATATGCAGAAGCAGATATTCCCTAATAAGATCCCAATTCCTGGATAAATTAGTAAAACATCTTCAATTCAGAAGCAGATATTTGGTTTCCCAATCCAAATTCACACAGCTCCTCTTTTATGTGTTCTTTCATTGCTTTATATCCTAGCCAGACCTCAGACCTTTCTAAGAGCAAATCTCCTTTTGAGTGTACCACAGAGAGAGAATGAGATATACTCACTAGTTCTATGGCATGATTTGTAGGCTCTGGAAGAGGTGTATTACAGTTGAATACAGTCTGGAGATCATAAAAGAGTCCATATTTAAGAAAAACTTGTAGGTCATTAGCATACAGATATTTTTGAAAGCCAAGAAATTGGGAAAGAAAAGCAAGAGAGTAAGTCTAGACTCAGAAGAAACCAAGCCCTGGGGTTCAGCAACGTTGAGAAATCTGAGAGAAAAAAAGAGCCGGTAAAGGAGACTGAGAAGAGGGTTTCTGTAAAATAGGAGAAAAACAAGTAAAAAGTGGTGTCCTAGAGGCTAAATAGGAACAATTTCAAGAAGTAAGGAGTAATCCCTTCCACAAATGCAGCTGAAGTGTTGAATAACATGAGCAATGCAAATATATGTGGCCACAGGGAAGCCATTGGTAACCTTGATAAAGGGTTTCAGTGTCAGAGTGAGAGACTGAGAAAATGGGAGAAGAATTGCAGATAGTGAATCTAGACAACTCTTTTGAGAAGTTTTGTTGAAAAGAAGATCTGTGAAAAGAAGTGAGATGAAGTGCTAGCTGGAGGGGAAAGTTGAATTAATAGAGATTTTTCCTCCAACTTTTTGTTATAAAATTTGTCAAACGTGACAAAGTTGACAGAGGATATCTGTATAGCTACCATCTGGGTTTAACAGTTATTGATATTTTGCCATATATGTTTTTATGTTAAATTTTCTGTGATATTTAAAAGTACATTGCAGATGTTTACAAAAGACCCATGAGATCTGCAGAGGTGAAAGGTAAATTTTATTTTCTAAAAGCAATCCTCAGATTGGAGAAATTCAGACTGGTGAAAAATTAAAGTGTACTCCCATGAAAAATTAAGGAGTAGGAGATTATAGAGGCAAAAACCACAAGATGCAATAGGAGGGGGGAATCAAATGCAGAAGACTGGATGACTTTAAGCACAACATCTTATTTTTTTTATTGGCTGGCCTCAAGAAGTCTGTTGGTAGTCAGCTGGGGAATTTCCAGTCTATCTTGGCACGAACAACAGAAACTGGTTTAGCTTATTTGTAGAAAGGAAGATCCTGTGACACTTTCAGAACATTGCTTTGAGAATAAAGGTACATGATTGCTCTCTCACCAAGCCATGGTCTCCTGATTCTGTTTTAACTTCGAATGTCTCAGCCATAGGGAATTCATTTTGTCTTTCAGCTGGGGCATGCTTTAACACAGACATCAGATAGTTCACTCCAAAATATTTTAATGTGTCTATTTTCAAAATAAGATGATTCTGCTACATCATTGTAGTACTGTTACTATACCTGCAATCATTAAACATTCAGTTCCTACTGAAATTTCCAAGAAATTTTCCCCAAATGTCTTTTCAAGCTACTTTGTTTTTCCCAAGTTAGGAACTAAATAAAGATCCAAGTGTACTCTTTTTATTCTAATTCTTTAGTATTTTTTTCCTATGACATGACTTGCTGAAGAGATTGGGCCAGTTGTCATGTAGAATATTCCACATTCTGAATTTTTCTGATTGCTTTCTTGTAACATTGAACATTTTGTGTCTCTATAGCCCCACTCCCAACCCCACTCCACTTCCACCTCTGGTTATTTATCACATAATCAGCGAGTTAAGTCTAAAGCCTTGATTAGATTCTGATTGAGCTTTTTTGTTTGTTTGTTTTTACCATAGTCCTTCATGGGTGATGCTTGAATATCATTTCACATCTCATGGGTATTATATAATATCTTAATGTCCCACTATTATGGATGCTGTTTGATCACATGATCTTTTTTTTTTAAGATAGGAGAAAAATACAACATGTTTTTATGCTAATGAAAATGATCCAGTGAGCAAGAGAAATTGATGATTTAAGAGAATACCCAATTAGTAGAGTGATGCCTTCTGGTGGGCAAGAGTAATGTGCAAGCTGAGTAGCTGGCCATAGGAACACAACTGGATCACGTCAAGTAATGGATCACATGAGGAGGAATTCAGAGAATGCAGTGACAGACACACAGACATCTGTGGGACAAAATGGTGCAAGTTCTTTTTTCGATTACTTTTATTTTCTCTGTGAAGTAGGAAGCAGGATCATGAGCTGAGAGGAAGGATGGAGAAGGAGACATTGAAACTTAGAGAAGAGAAATGTATAAAAAGTTGTTAAAAAGCAGGAGAGTGAATGGAATAGGATATATTGAAAGCAGCTAGAAATGGGACAGAAGGTGCAATTTGAAAGAGTGACAATGAACTAGGAGCTTAAATCCTGTCAAGGTATGATGTAGTTACTAGATGACTGCAACAGGAGAGATACAGTATGATAATATGGGATATGAGCCAAAAATAAGGGAAGATATATGGTCTAGCTAACAGCAAAGATGAGCAATAAGCAATTCTACCCCGTCTTCATCCCAGTAGAAAATGGAATATGGGAGGGACTATAGACACTAATTAAGAAAACTTCAGAGAAAGCATGGAAAGTAATAGTATCAGCTGTTGAGCACTTAATAACACACTAAGCACTGATTAAGATTTTACATAGATGTCATCCCCATAGCAGTCCTAGGTAGACACTATTCTGATGTCCACTATATAGTTTCATAAGCCAAGGAACAGGGAGTTTATATAAAATGTCATGGAATTGATAAATGGTAGAATCAGAAATCATAACTCACACAAATACTTTTAGTAAAAACATGATCTAGACCAAAATAAAGATGTAAATCATAAAATTATTTGAAGTGAATTAAAACCCAAAAGAAGCGATTACAAGAGTTAACTTAATCATGAATATATTTTATAATATATGCAGGCATAAATACAGAGTAGCTTCAGTATTAGCACTCTTCTCTAAGAATCTGATAAAGCCTATAACCAGAAATAACTTCAGTTAATGCCTTTGTTCTGGCCTAGATTTTCAACTTTCTTTACGGTCCGTACTCTTCATTGCCAATTCACATTGTGTCTATATTCCATGATGGTCTGATTGGACAGCTGCTTTTGGAGACAAAGCTAGGCTTTGTGGTTCTTAAAACTCAAATAATTCGGGGACACTATGTAAGAAGAATTTTAAAAAAAGTGAAATTAGAAACAGTTCCTTGGAAGGAACTCAGGCCTACAAGGTTAAGATAAGCTTCATTAGTAAGTCTGGTTTAGGATGATTCCTCCAACAAAAAAGCTGTGCTTCCTTTTCTTGCAAAGAAACACTACAATCATTAAAATATAAGCCTTCTGTCTGGCCTATGTCTTAATAACCATATTTCTATTCCCTTTTCTCTTTCTCTTTCTGTTCCTAATTGTTATTTCTCAATTTGAGATAACTTAAGAGCTACAAGAATTGGATGTCTTCTGTTTAATTCCTTTATAATGTGAAAGCCCTATCAAAAACCATTGTTTGATAGTCTGAATCTTATTGTATACCATGATTTTATGCAGTAAAATGTATCTTTAAGCTGATTTTCTGTAACCTGGAAGACTCTTTTCATCTTAATCTGGAGAATTTTCTTTAGTAGTCTTAAACTCTCTCTTGTTAAAAACTCTTTCTTCATTTTGCTGTCATTTGTGATCCATGCATTGGCTACTTTCCTGAGTTACTGATATTTAATCACTTCATGCTCCTGCTTATGAATAAATAACATGGTAGAAACACTTTGGAATTTCAAGTCAGAGTATCTAGATTTGAATCCTGACTTACTACGTATTAGGTATGTTTTCTCGAACAAGTCACTTAGTACTCTGGCCTCAATAATTTGTAATTAAAATAAGGATACAGTTACTATGAGGGAAAATTGCATGGAAGAGTATGTTGTAAATTTTTTTTAAATGCTTTGTTTGCTAATTATTATATATAGGTGACCATAAAAAATTTACTATGCATAAAGTTCCTACACCCTGCAGCTCCATTAAACTGCTTGGAGGCAAAAAAGCATCAAAGCCAAAGCCTTTCATCCAAAACAAAGCTGAATGATTTTTTTCTGCTAAACTCTCTGTCTTGTGCGGGAAGACAATGCTTATTTTTGTGTAAGGGTCAGGCAGAGGTATTTTACAGGTAATCTGGCTGAACCCTAAGTGTCAGAGCTCTTTAGTTTTGTGATTCACAAATATTTACTTTATCTACATTGTGCACACTACTCCAGGGTAGCTGAGGTCACATGGGTTCTTGCAACGTAGCAGTAGATAGTGCCCCAAATCAACACTCCTCTCAGCCTTCTAGCTTGCTGTTCCTGTCTCCTCCTAACCTCACATTGAGTTGTTGATGAGATTTTTTTCACCTAAAATCTGGTCTCAACTATGATCATTCAGTTTAGCAGGCACAGTTTTACATGTGTCAGCCTTCGAGGCAGAGTTAGAGTGGAGAGTTGGTAGATATCAGGTTCTATTACCTTTTCTGGCAGTATTTTCTTCTGCTTCTGGGTAAATACATGGGTGCAAAGAGGTACCTAAAAGAGTTTCCTTGTCCAGCCGTGCTGCCAGCTACACATATGAGAATTGAAGGAAAGAAAAAGTAAAGGTTCTCTTTATAACTAAACTGTCTGAAGTGAAGGCTCAGAAATGGCTTGTTAAAAATACAGACATTGAGAAATGTCTTGGAGAATTTCTGTTCTGTGCATTATGTATTATTCTGAAAGCTTGGAAGAGAAAGTAATTCTCAGTGTACATTAGGATCAATAGTAAAAATCATAATCATTGAAATCAACTGGGCGATGACCCTTAAAGTACTAGGATTTGACTCATAACAGACAAAAGACAGTTAACCTGTATGTCCACTGGCCATGGAATTTCTTTCTTAACACAATCTGAAATGTGTAGTTTTAACCTTCAAGAATCAATGTGGAAAAAACACAGAAGAAAGGGAAAGTTTTTATTCATTGATATAATTACAGATTTGAAACTGCCGTGTGCTTTGCTAATGAGCCTGAACATTTTTAGCTATTGCAGGTTGTTTTCTCCTAGGCATATTTACAAATAATCGACCCCAAATTACAAAGATTTTACTTGTGCTTTAAACATTAATTCATGCACTAATCTGTTCCATTTTAATAATGGCCTGGGCCAGAAGTATGCCTTTTTTAAGAAGCGATGAGTAATTTTTTAACTTAGAAAATAAAATAATCTGGCTTCCCTTATACCACAGATGTCAATATTTTGCCTAAATAAGAAAAAAAATTATAAATCAATATTCTTTTTTCTTTGTGCTAAGGCATGAACGATCAAGTTTGCATTCAATATTAATCTATCCTTCACCCAACTATGCATAATCTATATTATTTCGTTGTGAAGATTTTGCACATGCAATACTCTCAAAATTTTCAATGAAGACAAGCCTATAGAGAAACAGCTCCACTATGCAATGAGTTCCCTGGTGACTTTGCACATTTTCATGTGGGTCACATAAGTGAGGCTCATCTGCAGTCTGACACAATTTTTGGGAGAATGTTTTGGGGTTCCTTCTGGAATAAGGGGAGATAAGCAGCCTAATGTGAAGTTGCCACTAGGCCTTTTCCAATTCATCTCCCTAGTTTCAGCTGAACACAGGACTTTACACATTTCCCCTCTTAAGGTACATTTTCAGGCTTCTATATAAGCCTTTAAAACTGCTTGGCTATAATTCAGAGTTATTTCCTCAATGACAGAGTGACCTTTCCTTCTCTTCAATATGCATGCTTGTAGCTGCCAATGGGGTTGGGCAGGACTACTGCTTTGTGTACCTCTTTGTTGGCCATCTGTCATCTGGCCTATTTGGTGTCGTCACAGGGGACAAAGAATTTAGGGAACAGACATTACACCAATCTTGTGTTTCCTGTCTGTGCAATAAACTGTCTGAATCCATGTGTTGTCACTTTACCAGCCAAATCCATGAAAGAGTCATGAGTCATTCTGTTTGCTGCAGTTGTAACCCTTGTGGTTTGATTAGCCATTGGATTGCTAGTGAGGGACTGCTTGACCACTTGACAATAACATAACTCATTAATAAAATGTTTTGAATTCAAGCATTCAGTAAATGCCTGTAGCTTATATATCTTACATGGTAAAAGTGCCATGAAGTTTGAAGATCACAATACATGTAATTTCAAGCTGTATATGTTGATGTCACTAAATGTATGTTTCCATAGCTTTAAAATAAAAAATATCACTAAAAATGCTTATGTCATATGTGAGGGTAAACTGAGATAATAATAAGTATCATTTTTGAGTACCTACCAGTTATACAGCTCTGTTCCAAATCTATTATGCATGCTAACTTATTTAATCTGTACTGCAACCATAAATTTGGCACTATAATTATACTCATTTCGCAGAAGGCAGCACATGAGGTTATATAACTTGCCCGAAGTCACATAGGTAGAGCCCAGATGAGGACCCAGGTATTCTGACTCCAGAGTCACTTGTTTTGTGTTTTTTTCACTCTTGTTGCCCAGGCTGGAGTGCAATGGCACCATCTTGGCTCAGCACAAACTCCGCCTCCTGGGTTCAAGCAAGTCTCCTGCCTCAGCCTCCTGAGTAGCTGGGATTATAGGCATGCACCACCATGACCAGCTAATTTTGTATTTTTAGTAGAGATGGGGTTTCCCCATGTTGGTTAGGCTTGTCTTGAACTTCTGATCTCATGTGATCCACCGGCCCTGGCCTCCTAAAGTCCTGGGATTACAGGCGTGAGCCACTGCACCTGACAAGTCACTTTTAATTACTGTATTAAGTTGTGCTTCTAGTTAATGAATGTGAAGTTCCCAAACATTACCATTTCCATGGTAGCACAAACTTCATGGCTACCATTTCTGGAAATGTCTGCTTCTAAAAATTAAATAAGCAGAGAAAAGGATTTTCTTTTCTCAATTCCAGAGACAAGTTGTCAGAACCTTCCAGTGAAAACATGACCAATACTTATTTCACATCAATATTTTCTTGTGCAGATGGAATTTCTATAATAGAGTATATACTATTTTCACTGTTTCTTTGTTACAGTTTTGGCTATAGGAGCTCCAGTACCCCAAGGGGCAACAGACATATGCCGACAAAATTGCTCCAGAATATCACAACTCTTTTTTCATATGGTTTATAGTATATAGGTTATAATTTTGTCTTTCTTTAAGAGCCATGTTTGGTGACAGCCTATTATAGAATTTTCAGCTAGTAGTTATATTATTGGCTACATTTCATGATGTAGGCACGGTCTATATGTTGTTCAACATGACTGTTTACAGCCATTTATTTGAACTTTTTTGCTTTGGGCTGAGGTAAGGTAGTTTTCTGCAGGCTTCTCGGTACCAATTACTGTGCTGTCTTAACTATCTGGAAAGATTAAAAAAAAAAAAACTCAATTAAAATTTGCAGGTTCAATAATATCATGACCACTTCTATGGACATTTAAAAAAGCATTTCAAGAAATACATTTAGGTTTTATAACTAGATTACCTCTTGGGAACAAGAGCCCATATTTGCTCAACTTTCGTCAAATGCTATACTGTCATGGTTCAAGGCTTCTAAATTAGTCTCACACACTATGCATTCTGACAGTTCAAGTTCATGAATTTTATCGTAGAATTTGATATGCTATATTTTGCATGATCTAAAGGCAAAAAGTGGAGAGGGAGGAGATTTTATTACTTTCCAAGTTTAGCTCAAAATTTGTTCAGGAACTACAGACTTAAAAAATTGTTATAGGTTATTGGCCATTGAAAAATATACAATTTTTTAATTACTCAAAATATATAATTCAAAAGAACTTTAAAATGATAAAGATCATGGTTTTCCAAATTGTTAGTAGTGTATTAGCAGTGCAGTTTATGGAATAGCATCCTTTGAGGATATACATGAGTACTCTGTTCTAGAAAACATTAAACAGGCCTCTTCGAATCAGAACCTTTCAATTCCCAAATAGCAACATAAAAATCTCACAAATATTTATGCAATATTATTGTAGTTTAAAATTACGTTTATGAATAATGAGCTTTAAAAGAAATTTATCAAATAATTTTTTACATAACTTAGAAAGCTTGTAATTGTCAAAAAACATATATGCCTAATTCACTTCTTCTGTTCTACGCTTATCAAATGAGTTGAGGGTATATGGTATAATGCAAATGACTATTAGCTGACCAATTTACTACTTGGCTATAGGGGGGTATTCACTTTTTTGTTTGATTTTTGAAATTCCTGTTAATCATTTTAGTGTAGCTTAATTTACATTGTATTCTGGACCTGCCAGTGAGTGCTTATATGCTTGGTTTACATCATTCTGACTGGAAAAAAAAAAAAAGTATTTTCAGTCACTACATACAAATATGGTGTTTCCAATTAGAGAAAGACAATATTACTACTATGTTACTACTATGATGACTACTACTACTAATTCTACTATTATTTGTCATTTATTAAGTAATTATACATACCTAGCCTGGCTCTAGACATTTTAAGCTTGTGATTTCTTATCTCACTAGTAAAATATTATTGTATTTAATTAACTGATAATGAAACTGAGGCACAGCGTTAAGTAACTAGCCAAAAGTCACTTTGCTTGTAAGTGGCAAAGCTGGAGGTTGAAGCCAGGTCAGTCTGATTCCAAACCTACGTTCTTTATATAAGGAATTGTCGTATGAAGGGGCAAAGTGGTTGGTCATTGTGCTGACCCACAAAGGACAGCATTATCCTGGTGAAGTCTTCTAATTCAGAACCACTTTGCAGAATATAAAACTGAACTTTGTAAAGGATTTTTGGTGGATTTACACAGGACAGATAAAATTGGTTATTATGTGTATTAATTTATTGGAAGCAGATGGCTTTTATTCCAATGATGACAACATTCATAATTATTATGTAATTCCTGACATGAGGATATTAGGATATCAAATCAGTAATAAAAAGGTGCTTAGTGATCTAAGAGTCAGAGTAAAATGAGGTAAATAATCTTGAAAGATATTTTTTCCAAGCCATAAGGGAACTTTCAATCTCCCCTACTTCCAGGCCCATTTCCTCAACACACAAATACATACACACAAACCACTTCAGGATGATGTGAACGCTTCTGTTAGAGAGGTTCTGTGAATCTGTTCAATCTAGAGCTTTTTATTTTTAGAATTTCTTTTTCAGACTTACAGGTAACCATTTCCTTCTAAAATAAAGTATTTTAAACCAAGAACTACATAAAGTTAGATATTGAATTTTAGTTTTTAGCTTACATCCCACGTTCTGTATTTCTCTTAGAGATCTGTTATCAGGATTGGAATTTGAATATTTCAAAAACCTCTTAAAAACGAGTTTAGTACACAAATGCTACATTTTACACTGGCTGTTAATTTAAGTTCAGATACTGTGTTTAAATTTTTGAACTGCCCTGCAGCTATTTTTATGGTCCAGCATAAAAATTGAAGTTGTTCAGTTAGTTTCCTAAACTTATCCATTAGATATTGAGACAATTATGGGCATAACAAGAAAACCATCCATATACATATTTTCTAGGGCGAGAAAATAATAACTGGTCTTATAGAATATACAGTTTCAAGTTTGTACCTAGTTTTAAAAGAATATAGAACTAATTTGATGACCAGTACTCTAAGGTACTATTTAATTAATTAAAATTTACTTAATAATATTACCATGGGCCAAGCACTATGCTAGGCAATTGGGATATAGTGTCCCCAAGACAATGATATAAGTTTGCTGATTTCAAAGAACTCACAGTCTAAGGAAAATGTGAAAATATTAACAGGAAATTTTAATAGAATGTGATAAAAAAACAAAACAACAACAACAAAAAAACCCACTGTAAAACAGGGGAGGCTTCCGAGAGAAAATAATTTCTAATTAAAAGTAAGGGATGAGTAGGATTTAGTTTGAGGTATTTAGGGCAATGTGTGTGAATGGGGGAGAAAGTGTTCTTTTGAGGAGTAAGGGTACCTGCAAAAAGCCAGTACCAAGTAGAAGCAGAATGCACTTTTGGAAGTACAAGCAATTTGGCTGCCATTCCCTGAGATTGGGAGCAAAGAGGATGAAGAAGACTGTGGAGATTGGGAGGATGAAATAAGTGGCTTCTGCTCGGGAATTTGAACTGCTTATGGGATATATGCACAGAGGTATGTGATAGAAATATATATATAATAAATATATATATATATTTAATATATATTTAATATATATATAATATATATGATAAATATAAATAAATAAATATATATATATATATATAGAATATCTGCAGCTAAGTTAAGAGAATTAGTTTGGAAATACAGATTTGGGAACCTTAGAATGATAAGTGAAATGAGACTTCCAAAGAGAGGTGTAGAAACTTAAAAACCTGTTGTATGTTAGCAAACTAAACACTTAGAAAAGGCAGAATTTCTCACAGGCCTAAACTTCTTGAGAAGTTTTATGAGTATTAGATGAGCAATAAACCAAGAAGTTAATGTCAAATTCTGGGGCCTGTGAAAAGTTCAGAGACGATAGAGATTTAAATTGGTTGAAGCTGTCATGGAAGACATTTTAAAAAAAGTACATATGTGTATGTATATGTTTGTATACATATATAATTTTATTTGTGACATTTGACATTTTAGTTTGGACATTATATATGTTCATACTAAAATGCCAAATGACATTTTGATTAGGAAAATGTAAAGATATTTGAAGTATAAATATAATATTCTTAATTGTGTTTCCAGGAATCTCTGCAGCCAAATTAAAAAGTGATGCTCAGCAAGTCTCCTAATATTTACTTTTAAACAACAACTTTCTTATCATTCATGTAAAGTATTGAAATTTTAACAGTCTCTATAACATAGAAGTTGTACAGGGTAGTCACATTTTATACAAATGTATGTTCCTGAAGACATCATGATCCAAGCTCATAAATCATGTCTACATTTCCTATAGTAATTAATGTAAAGCAATGGGGGAAAACATTCTTAAAATTCACAAATCTAGAATAATGCTGCTTTTATAAAATAATACTTTAATGATACTTTTATAAAATTTTCAGCATTATTTACAGTATTTTATAGATGATTCTCTCTTAAATTAACAGAAAGCACATTATGGTTGTTAGTCATAAAGGTTTATTTTTATATTGTCACCACTACTTTTTTCCTTGCACGCTTGACACATATTTTTATAACAAAATATTTAAATTATAACTACAGAGACCATTAGGATAATAGTAAAGTAATGGTGAGCAGCCTTGCTTCTCCCGAGTCTATTCTCAACTCAGAGCTTGAATGATCTTTTTTTTTTTTTTTTTTTTTTTTTTTTTTTTTTTTTTTTTTTTTTTTTTTTTTTTTTTTTT
>NW_016107565.1:1590315-1605860 GCF_001604975.1 Cebus imitator | reverse complement strand
TACAGGCACGTGCCACCATGCCCAGCTAATTTTTTTTTGTAGTTTTAGTAGAGACGGGGTTTCACCATGTTGACCAGGATGGTCTCGATCTCTTGACCTTGTGATCCACCCACCTCGGCCTCCCAAAGTGCTGGGATTACAGGCTTGAGCCACCGCGCCCGGCCTTGAATGATCTTTTAAAGATATACACCCTAAGGACCCTGGATAGCTGTACCTTTAGTAGTTATTTGCTCAGAACTTCAGAAGAGTAGAGTAAGCAGAGCAGAGCACAGTGCAGCTGAAGTCAAACGAATAAGGAGGAGAAGAGGATGGGGTGAGCGAACAGAGATAAGAGTGTATCAGGCAGGGTTCTGTGGGCCATTACAGGGACTTTGGTTTTACTCACAATGAGATGGAAAGCCTTTAAAGGATTCTAAGCAAAGGCTTTTCAAAGGGACAAACATATATTGATCCTAGAATATATGTCTTTAAAGGATCATTCAGGCTCTGAGTTGCAAAATAGATCCTGGGGAACAGAAGTGGAAGTGGAGTGTGAGTTTGCTACCATGGCAATTAGGCACTCCAGCTGCAGTGTTTCCCTTGACATTTCCCTCTAAAAGCCAAGCACATCCTCCCCCCACAAAAAATTCTAGAGAAAAGGTTTTGCTTTGCTGTGTAGGTTAGTCTCAAACTCCAGGTCTCAAACAGTCCTCCAACTTTGGCCTCCCAAAATGCTTGGATTACAGGCATGAGCCACCGTGCCTGGCCTTATCTATTTTTCTATACTTGTTTATTGTCTTTTTCTCTCAGAAAAGAGATACATCATGAAAAATGCAGTTTCTCTTTCTTGCTCTTTTGTTTATGGCTGGGTCTCTAGCACATAGTGTTTGGTACATAGTAGATCCTCAATAAATATTTGTGAGATGAATGAAAGAATGCCACCTACAGTCACTCCATAGTGTTTCTCATGCAAAGCATAGTGTGCCAAAGGCTGGCGGATATTTCCAGTGAAAATGAAGGTGTAGGGCCATGTGGCATTTCAAAATAAACATGGTTTACAACAATTTGATTCACATCTTTGAAATTATGTGATTTTAAAATTATTTTTATTGAGTTATTTACATAAAAGTGTTTTTTGTTTTGTTTTGTTTTGTTTTCAAACATTGGTGGCTATGTTGTGAACTGATACAGTTGACTTAGGTTCTCTAAAGCCAAGTTTCTTTGTAAAATGTGGGTAAAAGATTCTATCTTAAGAAAGTTCTTTTTTTTTTTTTTTTTAGAGGAAGAAAGAGAGAAAGAAAGAAAGAGAAAGAGAAAGAATAAAAAAAAGAGTGAAGGAAAGGAAGAAAGAGGAAGAGGAAGAGGGAGAGAGGACAGGGGTGTTGCTTTATTGCCCAGGCTAGAATGCAGTCTAAAAATGGGTATGCCTGTAATTGTGTTTAATAATAGAGACATAAAAAAAAATGAGGGAAGAACATAATTAACAAGCAGCCAACCAATATTTCATTTAAACCTGTAAATAGGTGTGATGTAGTACTGATAAGAGTGTATATTTTGTGTATTTAAGTGGAGAGTTCTATAAATGTTAATTAAGTCTACTTGTTCCGGATCTGAGTTCAAGTCCTGAATATCGATGTTAACTTTCTGTGTCATTGATCTGTCTATTATTGATGTTGAAGTCTCCCACTTTTATTGTGTGGGAGTCCAAGTCTCTTTATAAGTCTTATATATCTGGGTATTCCTGTATTGAGTGAGTATATATTTAGGATCTTTAGCTCTTCTTGTTGCATTGATCCTTTTATCATTATGTAATGTCCTTCTTTGCTTCTTTTAATCTTTGTTGCTTTAATGTATATTTTATCAGCAAAAATTGCAACTCCTGCTTTCTATTTATTTATTTTTGATCTCCATTTGGTTGGTACATTTTTCTCCATCCCTTTGAGTCTTTGTGTATCCTTGCATGTGAGATGGATCTGGATGTAGGATACCAATGGGTCTTGGTTTTTTTTTTGCCTGTCTATGTCTTTGGATTGGGGGATTTAGTCGATTAAAATTTAGAATTAATAACAATATATGTGAGTTTGATACTGTCATTTAATGTTGGCTGGCTGTTTTGCCCATTAGTTGATGCAATTTCTTAATTATATTGATGTTCTTTATTTTTTGGTATTTTTTAGAAAGGCTGATACTGGTTGTTCCTTTCTATTTGTAGTGGTTCTTTCAGAAGCTCTTGTAAAGCAGGCCTGGTGGTGATGAAATCTCTGAGTGCTTGCTTGTTCACAAAAGATTTTATTTTTCCTTCGCTAATGAAGTTTAGTTTGGCTAGATGTAAAATTCTGGGTTGAAAGTTCTTTTCTTTAAAGATGTTGAATATTGGCCCCCACTCTCTTCTGTCTTGTAGGGTTTCTGCTGAGAGATCTACTGTGAGTCTGATAGGCTTCCCTTTATGGGTAACCTGACCTTTCTTTCTGGCTGCCCTTAGTATTTTCTCTTTCATTTCAACCCTGGTGAATCTGGCGATTATGTGCTTTGAGGTTGGTCTTCTAGAGGAATATCTTTGTGGTGTTCTCTGTATTACCTGGAGTTGAATATTGTCCTGCCTTGCTAGGTTGGGAAAGTTTTCCTGAATAATATCCTGAAGCGTATTTTCCATCTTGGATTGATTCTCTTCATGACATTCAGGTACACCTATCAGACGTCTTTTCACATAGTCCCATATTTCTTGGAGACTTTGCTCGTTCTTTTTTATTCTTTTTTCTCTAATCTTGTCTTTTTGTTTTATTTCATTAAGTTGGTCTTTGACCTCTGATATCTTTTCTTCTGCTTGATCAATTAGGCTGTTAAAACTTGTGCATAGTTCGCGAAGTTCTCGTGTTGTGTTTTTCAGCTCCATTAATTCATTTATATTCCTCTCTAATTTGTGTGTTATTGTTAACATTTCGTCAAACCTTTTTTCAAAGTTCTTAGTTTCTTTGCACTGGGTTAGAACAAGTTCTTTTAATTCCCAGAAGTTTCTTATCATCCACTTTTTAAAGACTGCTTCTGCTAATGGAACACAGTCTTTCTCCATCAGGCCTTGTTCTGTTGCTGATGAGGAACTGTGATCCCCTGTAGAGGGAGAGGCGTTCTGAGTTTGGGTATTCTCAGCCTTTTTAGGCTGGTTTCTTCCCTTCGTTATAGATTTATCCATCTGTGGTCTTTATAATTACCGTCTTTATAGT
Source organism: Cebus imitator (assembly GCF_001604975.1). Taxonomy (NCBI): domain Eukaryota; kingdom Metazoa; phylum Chordata; class Mammalia; order Primates; family Cebidae; genus Cebus; species Cebus imitator. Next base: position 1,602,660 of record NW_016107565.1, on the reverse strand, counting down.
TGGGTTTCTGAATGGACGTCCAACTTGTTGATTCCCGGCGCTAAAATCTGAGCAACCCACAGTGCCGGCCAAAACAGCGGCTTTAAGATTAATGGTGCTTTTCTGACTCTGCACTGAGAACCGCCGCACCAAGGCAGCAGCAAAACTGCCTCACCAGCCTCAAGAGTCGCACTGGCAAGAAGTGGGGCTCCTCCGCTGGGAATCTCCTGGTGCGTGAGCAACAAAAATTGATCTGAAAGTGTGGCGTCCTCTCGTTCTCTGCGCTTTCAGTGGGAGCTACAATCCCGAGCTGCTAATGATCAGCCATCTTGGATCACTCTCCTTTTAATAAATAAACACTTTTAATAAATGTTTATTAAAATGAGAATTAATATTTTAATTATTGAGGTATTTCAAATGTGCATGGTTTAAATTAATGTAAAATGAAACTCCATATATGTAATTTACCACAAGAGGATTTCTTCTTTCAGTTTTTGCTTTATAGAGCACTTTTTCTACAAAGAAATTTAAGCAAGTAAACCAACAAAATAAAAAAAACCTCGATTGTAATAACAGTAGGGGAGAAAATAGCAGTGAGAGAAAGCAGAGACTAGCAAACACCAATAAAGGAATAATAAAAATTAATATACCTGTAAGCGACAATATGTTAAAAGAACACTCAAACCACCTGTAGAGTGATTATCTTCTCAGTAATTTTGTAACACATAGACTTTCCTTTAAAAGTTAAACTTTAGGCTGGGCATGGTAGTTGCTGCCTATAATCCCAGCACCTTTTGGAGGTTAAGGTGGGAAGATAGCTTGAAGTCAGAAATCAAGGCGAGTCTGGGCAATGAAGAATCTCAGACCATCCTCTCGACCATTCCCCTCCCCACTCCTCTATCTCTACAAAAATAAATAAATAAATGAAATAGCCATGTACAATGGTGGTGATGTGCACCGTAATTTCAGAGTCTCGAGAAGCTGCAACTAGAGGCTCAGTTGAGCCCAGGAGTTCAAAGCTAAAGTGAGGTATGACAGAGCCACTGCACTTAGCCTGAGTGACGCAGCAAGACTCTATCTCAAAAAACACAAAAAAAGGAAGAGTTCAGAAATGTTTTTAACTTGGATTGTCTAAAAATATACATGTAGGATCACAATGTTTTTGTCTTTTCAAATAAAATTTCCTCAGAAGAACGCTATTTCCCAACTCTGATCACAGCTTATTTACTTTAGAACCATTGGTGTTGTTATGAAGAATTCAAGAGGGTCTACTTGCCATTCTTCAATTCTTCAGCTGGTCTTATAACTTATAATCTCTTAGCATGTTTCCCTATACTGCAATGTCTTCCCTAAATTATTTGAATTTCTTAATCCCACCCCATTAGGATACGAAACAGAATGGGAAGCTACAATATAAGATGAAAAATCCTCAAAGAATCTCAAGTGTATCAACTGTTCCTAAGAAACTACTATGGTGAAGACCAAGGAAAGGGATAGTTTATTTAATTTACATCCATGCAGACCTTAAGTCTGTTGAAATAAAATTTGGTGTTTATATGTCTGTTATACCTGGCTGATAATTCATCTAATGAACATAAGAACCGTAATAAAATGAGATTTTTTTCCTCAGGAAAATCAAAGGCACTATAGAATTGTTTTAGGTTGTGTTTTATGTCTTTAAAACTTGATTATAGTTTTCTTTATCTGTGGGCTTTCCTCAACTTCTATAAGCAAAACTGGTTATTTCATTCATGGTACTCCCACCAAACTTGTTTATATTTGTTTTTGTAGCACTTAGTGCATCACAGAGCAATTTATCATTTAATCTATTTGTTTAATTCTTACTCCCAGCAAATAGCAAAGTGACTTCTTTGTAATAGAATTTGTATTAATCTATCTCTGGTTTAAAATGCAATATTTTAATTCAGGATGCTGTATTTTAGATGCTTAATGTCTCATAAGTAAAATTTGAATGTATTTTGTTTTATATTGACAAATTGTGTATTTTGTATGCACTCTTGCAGTCCAGTAGACAAAGAAGGCACATTCTGAATTTAATTCCATTAGCTATAATCTGTAATGGGAATATAAAATGACTCAACATGTGTTGTTGCCAGCAACAAATGCCACCCAAGTACTAATGAGTCAGATCTAGTTTGAATGGCACAGCCATCTAAAAAGCCAGTAGTCTATTATAGAGCATGGTTTAGAGCAAAACAAACAGCTAAGCACTGTCAATGCTTAGCTATTATGCTTCTCATGATTTATCCTAAAATGTTTAGATTTTTATCATAGAAATTTTAAGTTTCCATTGAAAGTTCGACTACTCTTCCCTAAAGACATTTTTATGTCTCTTTTGGCTATTTATGTAAAGAAGACAATAACTTGTTAGTAAACTTAAAGTGGCATAACCCAAGAGGGTTTGTTTCCTTGATTAATTTGGTACATTTCAGAGAATTTGAATATTCTCCATGATACCTGTAAGAAATTCTTTAGGGGAGATATTCATTAACCAGATGTACCTTGCTGGCCTGGATATGGTTTAGGATTGGGAGTCTTGCTCCTAGTTTTTGTATTCACAGATGGAAAGTCAAGGGTTATCTGCATTATGAGTGGCATTTTTCAGTCACTCCATCTCCATGAAACTTGAGCTAGAATTTTTCATAATGAAGTATTGTTCACATACTCATTTTGTTTCCTCTTCATGTAATCATTTTACAAAAAGGTTTCTGTCCATAGTAAATCCTCTCACAATCAAAAATTATTCTAAAACATCACATTTTCCAAGAGTTAGTTATTGTTTGCTTTATAGTATATAAAGGTAATTATTGAGTACTTTGCATGACGCATTTAAATGCAACTTGAAGATACAGAGGAAGAAAGCATGAAGCTTCTCTGAATTGAAATAGTGATATTTAACACATTGGCCAAAGGGAAGGCCATCATAGCAGGCTCAGTATACTCCCAGGGCATGAGGTCCACTCCCTTCAGCCTCCAGAGAAGAGCTAAGAGATGAAAATCAGATGCTGCTCAGCTGATGAGGTGGCAGTCAGATGTAGAGACATTCACATGTGCTCTTCTTGGTTTGTTTTCTTTAATTTTGCAGAGCTTTAGGAAAGAAGACCTGTTTTATAAATTCTGCGAACTCAAAAATCACTAGTAAAATGGTCTTTGAACATTTATGTATTGGTTAATAAGATTATATACAATTAATTTTTATTACCAGTAAGAAGGGAATAAAAGGTGAAATCAGCAACAGTGTGTATTTCAAACAGCTGGGGAAGTCTCATACTGATCACTGTCATTTGAAGTGTTATAGTGGGAACTAGAGAAATATTAGATAATTGAGACAGTATTTGAGATCCAAAACAGGAAGCCAAAGCCAATACATTTCTGTACTTTTTGCTGAAGCTCCTTAACATTGTGTGTGTTTTTTAAAATTTTAGCTTTATTCAGGTATAATTGACGAATAAAACTTGTATATATTCAAGATATACAATGTGATGTTTTAATTATACATCTACGTTGTGAAATGATTATAATAATCAAGCTAATTTATATATCCATCCCCTCACATAGTTGCATTGTGTGTGTGCATGAGGAGATTATTTAAGATCTCTCTTCAGCAAATTTTAAGCTTATAATACAATTTTATTAACTATAGTAACCATGCTGTGTGTCTAGTTTCCAGAAATTATTCATCTTAAAACTGTAAATTTGTATCCCTTGGCCAACATCTCATCATTTCTTCTACCCACCCCCCCCGACCACCCACCTTTGTTAACTAGCTTTCTACTCTGTTTGAGTTCAACTTTGTTATATCCTACATGTACATGAGATCATGGGGTATTTGTCTTTATGTGTTTGGCTTATTTCACTTACCCTAATGTCTTCCAGTTTCATCCATGTTGTTGCAATGCCAGGATTTTCTTTTCTTTAAAGGCTAAATAATATTCCATATTGAATAATATTCTCTCTCTATATATATATATCACATTTTCTTTTCCATTCATCCATCATCCACTCTTGGGTTGTTTCTATATCTTGGCTACTGTGAATACTGCTGCAATAAACATGAGCATGCAGATGACAGTGCATTTATGTCCTTTTGCCTATATACCCTGAAGTGAAGTTGCTGGGTAAAATGGCAGGTCTACTTTTAACATTCCGAGGAGCCTACATACTGTTTTCTATATAACTGTACCAACTTGAATTCCCACCAACAACAATGTATAAGGGTTCTCTTTTCTCCATATCCATGCCAACACTTGTTGTCTTTTTACTTCATTATAATACATATGCTAACAGATGTGAGGTGCTATCTCATTGTGCTTTTGATTTGCATTTTTTTGATGACTAGTGATGCTGAGTACCTTTTCATATACCGGTAGACCATTCGTATGTCTTCTTTGGAGACATGTCTACTGAAACCTCTAGCCCATTACCTAATAGGGTTGTTTGGAGTTTTAAAAATAAAGTCATTTGAGTTTCTTGAATATGATGCATATTAGCTACTTATCAGTTACATGTTTTGCAAATATATTCTCCCATTCTTTTTTTTTTTTTTTTAGACAGTGTCTCACTCTGTCACCCAGGCTGGAGTACGGTGGCGTGATCTTGGCTCACTGTAACCTCTGCCTCCCAGGTTCAAGTGATTCTCCTGTCTCAGCCTCCTGAATAGCTGGGATTAACAGGTGCCCACCATGTGTTGTTTTTTTTCGTTTTGCTGATTGTTTCCCTTACTGGGCAGAAACTTTTTAGTTTGATGTAGTTCTATCTGTTTATCTTTGCTTTTATTATTTGTGCTTTTTGTGTTATATCCAAAAAACATCTCTGAGATTATAATTATAGAACATTTTTTTCTGTTTTCTTTTAGAAGTGTTAAGGTTTCAGGTCTCATGTTTGATTTTTAATTCATTTGAAGTTGATTTTGTGTATGTGTACTATAAAGAGCCAGTTTCACATTTTTGCATATGAATATCAGCTTTTCTAACACCATTTATTGAAGAGATTCTTCTTTTCCCATCAGGTATTCTTAGAGCTTTTTCAGAAGATTAGTTGATCATATACACCTGGGTTTATTTGAGGTTTTCTGTATTTTCTTATTCATCTGTATAAAATACATAAACAATATATATATGTATATGTGTATATACATAAAATTTTGAAATTGGTTTGATAAAATACACACACATATGCATATATAAACTATATAAATACACACAAATATCATATATATATACACATACATACATATACACACATACATACATATACATATATAGTTTTCATGCCAGTATGCCGGTATCATATTGTTTTGATTAGTTTTTTTGGTAATAATTTGAAACCAGGAAGTATGATGCTGTCAGCTTCATTCTTCTTGCTCAAGACTGCTTCAGCATTTTGTTCTATGTGAATTTTGGTTTGATTTTCCATTTCTATGAAAAATGCCATCGGAATTTTGATAGGAATTGAATTAAATCTGCATACTGCTTTGGAAAGTGTGGATATATTTACAATATTAAATCTTCTCACCCATGAACACAGGATGTTAATTTATTCATAGCTTCAACTTCTTTTATTAATGTTTTATTGTTTTCAGTGTACCTTTCACCTCCTTGGTTAAATTTATACCTAAGTATTTTATTCTTTTTTATGCTATAATACATGGGATTGCTTTCTTAATGTCTTTTTTGAATAGTTCATTGTTAGTATATGGAAACACAACTAATTCTTTAAGTTAATGTTATATCCTGTAATTTTACTGAATTCATTTATTAGTTCTGCCAGTTTTGTTGGTGGAGTCTTTAGAGTCTTCTATATGTAAAATTATGTCATCTGCAAATAGAGACAATTACCTTCTTCCTTTATGATTCAGATGATTTTTATTTCTTTTTCTTTCCTAGTTGTTCTGGCTAGAACTTTCAGTGTTATAGTAAATAGAATTGGTGAGAGTGGGTATTCTTGTCTTGTTCCTAATCTTGGAGGGCCAAGCATTCAACTTTTCAATGTTTGATGTCAGCTGTGGGCTTCTGAAATATGACCTTTATTGTGTTTAGATGCATTCTTTATATTACCTCATCTTTTGAAAGTTTTTATTATGAATGGATGTTGAATTTTGTCAAGTGCTTTTTCTGCATCTATTGACATGATAATTTTGGTTTTTATTTTGTTAATGTAGTGCATCATGTTTATTAATATCTTTATGGTAAACTGAAGCATACTGCATTCCAGGGATAAATTTAGCTTGATCATGGCACCGTTGAATTTGGTTTGTTAAAATTTTGTTGAGGATGTTTGAATCTATGCTCATCAAGGATATTAGCCTGTAAATAATTTTGGTCGTATCTTGTCTGGCTTTGGTATCAGGTTAATATTGGCCTTTTAAATGAATCTGGATGTTCTTTCTACTCTTCAGTTCTTTAGAAGAGTCTGAGAAGGTTTGGTGTTAATTATTCTTTAAATGTTCAATAAAATTCTACAATGAAATCATTAATTTCTGAGCTTTCCTTCACTGGGAGATTTTTAATTATTGATTGAGACTTCTCACTCATTATTAATTGATTTATATTTTATATTTGTTTATAATTCAGTCTTTGTAAGTTGTGTGTTTCTTAGAATTTATTCATTTATTCTAGGTCATCCAATTTGTTGGCATGTAATTGTGATGGTAGTCTCTTATGATTCTATTTCTGTGCTGTTAGTTGTAATGCCTCCTCTTTCATTTATGATTTTATTTATTTGAGGCTTCTCTCTTTTCTTTAGTATAAAGTTTGACAAATTTTGTTTATTTTTTCAAAACACCAACTCTTAGTTTGTTCACCTTTTCTATTGTTTTTCTAATCTCCATTTCATTTCTTTCTGCTCTGATCTTTGTCCTTTTTTTCCTTTCACTTACTTTGAGCTTAGCTGTTTGTTTGTTTGTTTATTCTTTTCTTTTCACAGTGGCTTGAGAGGTAAAGTTAGGTTGTTTATTTGAGATCTTTCTGTTTTCTTCATGCAGCCATTTATCACTGAAAACTTCTCTCTTGGACAATGCTGCATTCCATAAGTTTTGGTATGTTTCCTCCTTCATTTGTCTCAAGATATTTTCAAATTTTCCTTTTGATTTATTCTTTGAAACATTTATTGCTCACAATCATGTTGTTTAATTTCCATATATTTGTGAGTTTTCTAGTTTTCCTCCTGTTACTAACTTCTAGTTTTATGCCATTAAGTTGAAAAAGGTCCTTGGTATAATTTCAGTCTTAAATTTGTTCAATTTTTTTTTGTGGCCTAGCATGTGATATGTCCTGAAGAATATTATATGTGCATTTAAGAAGAATGTGTACTCTGCTGCTGTTGGATGAAATGCTCTGTTAGGTGCGTTTGGTTTGTAGAGTAGTTCAAGTACAGTGTTTCTTTGTTAATTATCTGCCTGGATGATCTAGGGTTCTTGAGGTGAGGCGTCCCATACATCTCCTGGTAGCCTCTGTGATGGAGTCATTGGAGCTATTAGTAGTTTCTGCAGCCTCCATTCTCTCCTTCCAGCTTCTCCCAATTACTGAGCAGTATCAATCACTTCAGGATTCTAGGTGAAGCAAGAAAGAGGTAGGTCTATTAGGCAGTGTCCTGCATGCTGAAGAAGTCAGGAACTCATTCGCTATGCTTTTACTTTCCATGTAGGAGAAATCATGGGCTTTGGGGGATTCTCTTGGCACTGAGCTGTGCCACCCTGGGGGAGAGGCGACATTGGCAACCTGATACTGTTCTTCCTACCCTCTTTGATAAATCAATTTTTGAATTTTATGGTGTCATAGTGTGTTGGAACTTCTCCACTGGACTTCCAAACAAAAGAGGTACTTTTGTTTGTAGAAACTTGTCTAAATTGATGCTGCTTCAGAGAGTGATAGTATATGCTCCTGTTTCACCATCCTGTCCTAGTGTTGCTTTAAGTGTGAGGTACAGACCCGTATCTCTGCTTTAAAGGCCTAAACTTATTAGAATGAAGGACAGAATTGACAGATTATGCTAGACATTCTTTGTGATAAATTAATAGCAATGAGGCATAATGTAAATTAATTATGATTATGTTTGTGTAAATGAGCCTTGAAAACAGGTATTTTTTCCAACTTTTATTTTAGGTTCCATGGGTACATGTGCAGGTTTGTTACATGAGTAAATTGCATGTCATGGTTGTTTGGTGTACAGATTATTTCATTCCCAGGTAATGAGCATAGTACTTAATAGGTAGTTTTTTTGATCCTCGCCCTACTCCCACACTTTGCCCTCCCACCCTTCACTTGGTGTCTATTGTTCCCTTTATTGTTTCCACATGTACTCAATGTTTAGCTCCCATTTATAAGTGAGAACATGTGACATTTGGCTTTCTGTTCCAGTATTAATTTGCTTAGGATTATGGCCTCCAGCTTTATCCATGCTGTTGCAAAGAACATGATTTCATTCTTTTTTATGACTATGTGGTATTCCATGGTGTATATGTACCACATTTTCTTTATGCATTTCACTATTGATGGGCATCTAGGTTGATTCCATGTCATTGCTATTGTGAATAGTGCTGCAATGAACAAATGTATGCATGCAACTTTATGGTAGAACAACTTATACTCCTTTGAGTAAATAGTAGTGGGATTTCTTGGTCAAATAATAGTTATCTTTTATTTTGTTTTACTTTTTTCTTTTTCTTTTTAATTGTACTTTAGGTTCTGGGATACATGTGAAGATCATGCAGGAGTGTTGCATACATACACATACGGCAATGTAGTTTGCTGCCTCCATCCCCCGTCACCTACATCTGGCATTTCTCCCCGTGTCATCCCTCCCCAACATCCCTACCCTGTCCCACTGTCCCTCCCTTGGCCCCCACAACAGACCCGAGTGTGTGATGCTGCCCTCCCTGTGTCCCTGTGTTCTGATTGTTCAACACCCACCTATGAGTGAGAACATGTGGTGTTTGATTTTCTGTTCTTGTGTCAGTTTGCTGAAAAGACATATATGAGGCCAACAAACATATGAAAAAATGCTCATCATCACTGATTATTAGAGAAATGCAAATCAAAACCACATTGAGATACCACCTCACACCAGTTAGAATGGCGATTATTAAAAAATCTGGAGACAACAGATGCTGGAAAGGATGTGGAGAAATAGGAACACTTTTACACTGTTAGTGGGAGTGTAAAGTAGTTCAACCATTGTGGAAGACAGTGTGGTGCTTCCTTAAGGACTTAGAAATAGAAATTCCATTTGACCCAGCAATCCCATTACTGGGTATATACCCAAAGGATTATAAATCATTCTATTATAAAGGCACATGCACTCGTATGTTCATAGTCGCACTGTTTACAATAGCAAAGACCTGGAACCAACCCAAATGCCCATCAATGATAGACAGGACAAGGAAAATGTGGCATCTATATACCACATCTATGCAGCCATAAAAAATGATGAGTTCGTGTCTTTTGTAGGGACATGGATGAATCTGGAAATAGTTATATTTTAAATCCTTTGAGAAATATCCAAATAGCTTTCGAAAATGACTGAACTAACTTACATTCCCACCAGCAGTGTATAAGCATTCCCTTTTCTCTAAAGCCTCATCAGCATACATTACTTTTTTATACATTTATTAATAGCTCTCCTGACTAGTGTGAGATGATATCTCATTATGGTTTTGATTTGAATTTCTCTAATGATTCATGACGTTGACCATTTTTTATATGCTTATTGGCCACATGTATCTCTTCTTTTGAAAAGTGTCTATTCATGTCTTTTGCCCATTTTTTAATAGGATTGTCTATTTTTTGCTTGCTAATTTGTTTAAGTTTCTTATAGATTCTGGATATTAGACCTTTGTCAGATGTGTAGTTTGTAAATGTTTTCTCCTATTCTGTTGGTTGTCTGTTTACTCAGTTAATAGTTTCTTTTACTGTACAGAAGCTCTTTAGTTTAACTAGGTCCTTTTTGTTAATTTTTTAATTTATTGCTATTGCTTTTGGCCTCTCCATTATGAAACCTTTGCCAGGATCTATGTGTTGGTGTTTCTTAGGTTTTCTTTCAGAGTTTTTATAATTTTAGGTTTTACATTTAAGGCTTTAATCCATCCTGAGTTGGTTTTTGTATTTGATGAAAGGAAAGAGTCCAGTTTCAATCTTCTGCATATGCCTAGCCAGTTATCTCAACACTACTTATTTATTGCATACGGAATTCTTTCCCTTTTGCTTCTTTTTGTTGACTTTGTCAAAGATTATACTGTTGTAGGTGTATGGCTTCATTTCTGGCTTCTCTAATCTGCTCCATTGGTCTATGTTTCCATTTTATACCAATACGATGCTGTTTGATTGTATTGAACTGTAGCTATTTCTATCAAACTACCAATGACATTTTCACATAATTAGAAAAAAAAACTATTCTAAAATTTCATATTGATGCCAAAAAAAAAAAAAAAAGAGAGAGAGGCCAAATAGCCAATGCCATCCTAAGCAAAAAGAACAAAGATGGAGGCATCCTGCTACCTGACTTCAAACTGTACTGAAAACAGATCTTAAGGTCTTCTGAGGTTGTTGAATATTCACTATGAGTAATGCAGTAAAAATCTCCCTTTCCCCTCTAACTTCCAACTGAAAAACTGCTCACTTAACTGAAAATTTGTGTATTACAGTTTTAAAAATTTTAAATAATGCTGATTTTGGAGAGCAGAAGTGGGAATGGATGATGATCTTAAGTTGAAAAAAAATTAACATTATTTATTCAATAAAATCTGAATCAATATTTAGCTTAAGTGGCTAGATTTACTTAATGAAGATTTTATTTTCTATAAAGTAACTTCTAACCTGGTTTTATTTTATTTTTGTTTGTTACCAGTGCCTTAACTTACCTAATATACACATTCATCATACAGTTGACCCTTGAACAACACAAGTTGAACTGCTCAGGTCCACTTATATGCAATTTTTTTTGATAAATATATTTGAAAACTTTTTGGAGATTTGTGACATTTTCAAAAAACTCACAGATGAACCATGTAACCTAAAAAAAGAGGAAAACTTAGATATGTCATGAATGCATTAAAAATATGTAGACATCTATTTTATCATTTACTACCATAAAAGTCACACAAATCTATTATAAAAAAAGTTAACATTTTTCCAGACTTACCAACACAAACACTTACAGACTATATAGGGCAAATGGAGAGGAAAGTAAATAAATATAAAGATGCCATATAAAATCACAATTGCAAAAAATTAACTGCAGTACATACTGTACTACAGTAATAATTTGTTAGCCACCTCTTTTTGCTTTTATGGTGAGCCCAAGTGTTGCAAGTATTTGATTAAAGTACTATGTGACATCAGTCATCTCCACATGAGCAATTTCTGTCTCCAGAAAACTCCATAGTGCAGTAAAATGTGATTTGTATAAGTTCTCACATACTTTTTGTTGTTTAATGCAATACCATAAACTGAATAATGCCATGGGTATGAAGTGGCACTATCAATTCTGGAAGTACTCCCAAGAAGCAGAAAAATATCACAACATTACAAGAAAAATGTGAACTAGGCTGGATGCAGTGGCTCACCCCTGTAATCCCAGCATTTTGAGAGGCCAAGGTGGGCATATCACTTGAGACCAGGAGTTCAAGACCAGTCTAGCCAACATGGTAAAACCCCTTTTCTACTAAAAATACAAAATTTAGCCTGGCATGGTGGCACGCACCTGTAGTCCCAGCTACTTGGGAGGCTGAGGCACGAGCTGAGATTTTGCCACTGCACTCCAGCCTAGATGACAGAGTGAGACTTTGTATCTCCCTGCCCGACCCCACAAAAATGTGAATTCCTTGAGATGTACCATAGATTGATGTCTGAAGCTGTGTTTGCCCACCATTTCAGACATTTAATTCATCTTATAAGCTGATAACACAAACGTATGGTATCAATAAATACAGTACCATAAATAAATTTTTAAAGTATTTTCTTAATAACATTTTTACTGTAGCTTACTTTATTGTAAGAATATAGTATATAACACATATAACATACAGACTATGTGTTAATTGACCCTTATTTTATCAGTGAGGCTATGGGTCACCATCAGGCTATTAGTAGTTAAGTTTTGGGGGAGTCAAAATTTAGACATGAATTTTCAAATGCATGGAGAGTCAATTCCCCAACCCTTGAGTTGTTCAAGTGCTGGTTATATTATAGACTTTTCTCTTCGAACGTGCTTAAAAAATCATTTGGAAGTTTGTTTACTATAACATTTAGATGATTTAATTAGATATTGGGGATCTCCCAATAACACAAAAATCAGCCTAACATTTAATAATGTTTGGCTTATTTGCTTCCTTATCTTTTTTTTTTTTTT
>NW_016107565.1:1560228-1583830 GCF_001604975.1 Cebus imitator | reverse complement strand
GGCCGGCACAGCCGCGCTGGCCGAAACAGCCGCGCTGGTGACCGTGGAGCACCTCTGCCCGGGAATTTCCTAGTCTGTGGGCAATAAAAACATGGCCTCCACTCACCCTCTGCGCTTTCACTGGGAGCTGCAATCCTGAGCTGTTCCTAAACGGCCATCTTGGATCGGAATCGCTTCCTTATCTTTTTATTAAAATTTTTAAATAGTGACCACTCTAAAGGAAAAGAAGAAAATGCACAGAAAGCTATTTGCTCCCATTGGCCTCCCTTTTTCCCCATCCTACTAGGGAACTTTGTTAAGCATAACTTTGTTATGCTTAACCTGAAACTTGTATTTCATTCTATAAAGAGAAAAATTGTTTTAACATCCCTAATACCTATGGTTTAAGATTAAGTTTAGTTTTAAGCATTTAATAAACTCATTGCAGATAGCATACTTCCATGGTGCCAAGGGAGTTATGAAATTAGAAGGGACACTATATAATAATATTAATTGAAATAAGTAAAACTAAAAGTTACTCCTGTCTTTCCTTTTTACCCCAAGTACCAGGAAAATTAATATGTTTAAATTGAATTGCCTTCTTCCCCTGAACTTGCCTTTTCTCTTCTCAGCCAATCAGAACTCCACCCATTCTTCAAAGTGCAACCAAAATGCTACCTTCCTGATGAAGCATTCTCTGACTTTTTCATCAGAAGCAATGTCTTTCTCCTTAAACCTGTGAACATTATCTCTTATTTTCTTGCACCTTTTGCTTTGTAGCATAGTAATTTACTATATATGGAGAGAGAGAGAGAGAGAGAGTGAGAGAGAGAGAGAAGGGAAGGGTCAGTCTTCCTGGAGAAGAGGCCTAATCCTTGCCTGCCATGTCCAGGGGCTTCGAGCTGCAGCTGGGGGATGGCGGTTCCCAGGTGGCCCGGTGATTGGCCGCGGGCCGCTGCTGGGAATAACAGACAAGAGAGTATCCAGAAGACATGCCATTCTTGAGGTGGCGGGTTGTCAGCTGCGAATCAAACCGATACACACAAATCAGTGTTTTTATCAGTCTTCAGAGAAGAGTCAGCTCATACCATTGAAGAAAAATCTACCGTGCTATTTGAATCCTGGAGATAGTTTTTATTTGTTAGTTGAAAATACGTTTTCTGCATTCTATCTATACGTTCTGAAGTGGAAATGGAATGTACCTTAAGATGAAGAAATTGAGACACAGAACGTTTAAGGCTTGCCCAAGGTCACAACTTAATACATGGCAGAGGTGGGATCCAAACACAAGCATTTCCAGAGTTGATGCTCTTACTGACTACCCCCTGCTGTATGAGAATGCTTGCTATAGCACTCATTTGAATTGTGAAAACATCTGTAGAAAGGCTAAATAAATTTGGTGTATAGTACTATATATATATATATATATATATATGTATATATATATATGTGAGAGAGAGAGAGAATATGTGTGTGCATGTGTGTGTGTGTGTGTGTGTGTGTGTGTTTCCTGGATAAACCCTTTTGTCTGTGGCTTTGAAAAAACAATTCCATGGGTACAAATATGTCTAGCTGCTTAGTGTATTTTACTTGACATCCAACAGGCATACCAAATTTATCTTGTGCAAAAATACATTCATCAGCATTATAATCAAAGCCACTCCTTGTCTTCTCTACCTTTTCCTCTCTTTCATGCCCTCACATCAAACTTGTCTCCAAGTTCTATAACTTTTACTTTTATCCCCAAGACCTAATACAGTATCAGACATGTCCATAGTTATTTTTATTAAGAACATTATTTTTAATAAATAACTGAGCACAGTAGGCCTTTAATAGCTTTCATGGAAAGCAGAAGAGATGAAAAGGCAATGTCAGGTTATAGGAAATAGTCCATATTTTTGACTGAAAATGACACATTTGATTTTTAAAAGTTTTGAACTTAAGCTCTTCAGTTATGACTGCAAGTAACACCCAAAAATAAAATTCTATTGGTAGTAACAATTACCCTAATTCTGCATGGTATAAAATAATGATAGAAAATGCATTAAAAACAAATGCTTAAGGGAAAAAATGACTATGAAACTTCTTTGAAATTCTTCAAAAGTCTTTTTAAACTCTTGATTTATAAATAACTTTAAGTAGCACTAGTTTGCACTTGGATACATACATGTATCGTATTTAGAGAAGCTAAAAGGAGAAAGCCAGTTAAGTGCTATTATTGCCTAAGACGAACAAAAGAAAGTAGAAACAAGACTTTATGCAAGTAATACTAATGGATTTTTATGTTCTCAGCATGGGCATAAGGAAATTAATATCTCTTTCTACCCTACAATTTCTATCCCATTCTGAAAATCCAAGTGTTTAAAATGCCTGTTTAAGAAAACAAAATATTTTTGACCGAAAGGTAGCAGGTTGTTTAATACTGCCAAGTTGAGAAGGCATCTTAGGAAAAGTGCTCTTAAAAAAAAAAAAAGTTAATCTTATTAACACATTTTGCCATATTTCACAATTTTAGATGCCCCATTTAAAAAATAAAGCAACTGATATCTGTGAAATTGGCATATATCTCACAATCAATAAATATCATAGTATATTGGCAGCATTTTTGCTTTTTTAGAGACACAGAAAGATGCCTTTTTATAATCAATGGTATCCTCATTTAATGAAATAAAATCTAGATTACATTTGGAATATAATAGGCTCAATTAGCTGACAAAAATGAAAAAAAAAATCTAAATTCACATGCAAGAAAGAAATGATTGATTTTGATTTAATCCTTATATGACCCTCCATGAGCAAAATCACATATTATCATTATTTTTCTCCTTGTAATAATTAAACATATGGAAAAATATATTTCTGCTTAATTCTACACCTTGTTTGACTTACATACCATATGTTTATGTTGGGAAACATTCTAAGTTTTTTGAACAAACTAAATCAAGTATATTTTGCCTGCTTTCACAAAACAATTTAAAAATAAAGAGACTCAATGGTAATGAAAATTAAAAAAAAAACAAAAACTTGTGAACTTTACTGATCATAGACATTTTTCAGATTTCCAGTCAAATTTCTGAAAACCATTTTAACAGTTTATCTGAAAATATATGACTGTATGCACACAATAGATGCTACCAGATTTTCTTATCCCAGTAATAGAAATTAATGATTCATGGGCTTATCTGTTTATCGGTTAGTATGAAAATACTGAAATTCAATGGGTATCCCTACTCTAGTGAATTCTTCACTTGTAGCAGTGACTCTTATCATCAGATTTCAGGACACATTTCTTTCCCACTCCAATCCAACTAAAGCCACATTTATCAACATATTGTTTTATATTCAGCAAAGACTTTCATATTGGTAACTTGAATAGATATCCTAATCTGCATGTTTAAATAAAAAAATATTTTATATGAATAGGATTTGTTTTTCAGAAAAGTCATCATATACAATGTGTACACTGCACAGAAAATATTTATATGCTGAAAAGAATGCTAAGTACTGATTCTCCAAAAACATTTTCCTAACACTGCTAAATTATGTAATGTTTTTATATTATTAATTTTTGTGTTTTAAAGATGATACCATCCCCCAGTTCAAATTAGAGACAGGAAACATTACTGCCTATTAATAGCTTTACACTGATTATTTTGTAGGAAATCCTTTATTATCAAACATAGGCTTTATCAGTTAGTGTCATCAGTTGTCAAGAGCAGAAAATTCACTCTAGGCCAACATATGAGAGAAACAAGGTCCTGGGCTTATGTTAAGATAGGAAGAAGTGTGATCACCTCACCTCCAGAAAACATTGCAACCATGAACCCTGAAGCAGTGGTTTTCTGATCCAAAATCTCAATACATTTTATAAACGTAGCTCATTCTGTCTCCCCTTTTGTTCTTCATAGTCTGCAACCAATATTCCAAGCCTTAAAGACAGAAGTATTTCTCCATCACAAGAACAAGCAGCTCACACCTAATGACTTCTCTATTTCTACACACCTAAGAAAGAATATTTCTTCCCCTATCATACCAGATAAACATCCTCAGAGACCTATCTTTAGATTAATCTTGCACGAAGAAAGCTTTTTCATACCAGGTCTTTCAGTTCCGAGGATCTGTCATTACCTCTTCCATCCCCCACCTCCTCCAATAATGTTTTTACATATGTTCCTTCTATTTGGAATATTTTTCCCCCACTTGCCTTCTCCCTTCATCCTTAATTTACTCATCCATTTGCAAATTGCAGTACTTCAGAGAGTCTTTCCTGACTATTCAGGACAGGTCAGGGCTCTTAGTTTTATGCTTTCACATAATATTGTATTTGAGTGATTGTGTGGTAAACATCCATCTTACTTTCCACTGGAAAGTAAGTCCCATAAGAGCTTCAACTACTTTCCCCACCACCCAGTAAATAATAAATATTTCATAAATATCTATGGAATCAATCAATTTATTTTTTCCAAATAAGAACATTCTATCATTTGCCTCTAGCCACTTCAAATATCTTACAGTACATTCCCAACCAAACAAATAAATTATTTATATTACAATGATCTCATAGTTTCTTATTGTGACAAATTTTTCACACACATGTTTATTTTACATATACAGGGATACTCATTGAATTACGTTATTTTGTATAGCACCTGACTGAAAACCTTAACATGGACATAATCTTCTGAGTCACAGATTTGTGACTGTTCAGTGATAGTGGTATACTGTCCACAAACGTCACTTTTTCAACTAGCCTTTACCAGGTGGATCTTTAGGACCTCCTTTACTCAAACTCCTCTTTCTCATGTAATTGACATTTTCATATATAACCTTGTCTTCCCTTGTATCAACAAACTATGCTACTCTCTTGCAGTTAGCTGTTCTGCTGCTTGTTCCTTCTCTCAATTTTAACATATTTTAAGAATATTCAGTCACAGTTTGCCAATACTTATCTTCTTAGTTTAAATAAGCTCTATGAAAACTTGCTATCATAGTCATGTTATATATAATGAAAATCTTGAAGTTATGATCTGGACATTCATAAGCATGCAACCATGACTATTATTTGTGAGAATTATCCCTGATATTATAATGTGATGTTGTTTTTTTAAAATTTCATATACTATCACAGCTACCTGATGCTAAAAATAACCGTAACAGTTTAATTCCTATCAAGTAATTTTCCTTATGGGCCTTAATTTTCTTATTCATCTCTTTTGGGACCAGAGGTCATGTTCACATGCAGAGATAATAGCATGTTCAAAGGCTCAAATTGTGAGACTATGGCCAAGGGCCTGTAGTAGCTCAGGATAGTTAAATTGTATGGTCCATGGGAGAGAAAGGTAGGTGATAGCTTGAAAGGGATGCTGAGATCACGTTTTAAATGGTCTTGTATGACATTCTCTTGATTTTCACTTGCTGATGATGACTTATTTTAAGCAGAAACCACAAGATCAGATATGCAATTGAAAAATATTGTGTCAAGTTATTACAGAGAAGAGCCAAAACCATTTATATTTTCAAAGCCTCATGATTTTTTTAAATAATTTACATTTCCTTCTAAATAATCTAATTGACAAAAATATATGTTTATTCTAGATCACCTGTATTATCTGGAATACATTTGTCTTCATGCCCCCATAAATATACTTGTATTCTAACAAGCTAATAGAAAGAAATAAGGGAGATTTAATGTAAATTATTTCTGTTAAGTTATGGACTCCTGGCATTCTGTTGCATGATACAGATGAAATTTTCTCAGCAGTTCACAGAGGCATAATATGAGGGAGAATCAATTATTCTATGCTGTTACACAGCACAGAATAATTAAAGGTGTAGCAAACTCCAGAAGCCTACACTGGAGCAGCTGTTACCTGATCAACATTGCCAAAGGCAATTTAATTTTAGGAAAACAAAATCTTATGCCACATTAGATATATGTTGCTACTTTTTACTTTGTTGTTTTTGTCATTTTGTTCCTGTATTTGTAAACTGGTTTGGTATTATAATTGTATGCAACTAAAAGCATATGGACATATCTATTTGTTGAACGTGTTTAAGTAACATTAAAATCAAAATAATTTAAATCAATTTTGGAAGTTTGATTTTTTTTTTTTGGTCTTTAAAAGGAATTTGGAGGAACCCTTTATTGTGTAACACTGGCTGTTAGTATCACACCATTCGTTTTTATTATTATTTCACACAATGTTTATATTACACTGACTGCTTCTTGATCATTTTTATTTCATTAGACTTTTGTTTCTATTGCTTTTTGTTAATGTTTAAGCATTCAAAAGGTAAAGCAATTCATTATTCACCTTGCTGTCTACTTTCTCTGACTATTCCCATAAATCGTTATTTTAAAAATCTTATTTCTAGAAAAAAAAACTTGCTTTTTTTTCATTTTCAGTTGAATATTTGAAAATGTAAATATTTTTGCCCTATGGTTTGGAAAATGAGGTAAATTATTAGATAAGATTGAAAGCTGAGTTCACTGAATTTCTGAAATATATTTAAGAATTGTTAAGACTTATTGCTTGCTTTTGCAATATTACCACCGCCTTTTATATTGAAATAAATCAAAATCAAACTAAGATTGTTGAGAAAGTCTCACTTTTTCCTAGGTGTTTAGATACTTTCTCTAATTTTGCAAAATTTGTCCTGGAGGGTTAGCAGTACCGTTTTATCTATTATGAGAATGCCTTAATCTAGTCCAATTTTCGAAATTGAGAAAGGTGTTATAATTTCCAAAGATGCCAAATTTGTTACAATTATTGGTTAGCTATTATTACCAGGGAGTTTAACTATTATACCAGTTTTCAAAGATAATGTAATATTTGATTCCCTTTTTATTATTGAAATTCTTGTGTGAGTGCAGTACTGAGTATTAAAAGAAAAAAGAAGGGTCAAATTAATTAAAAAGGTAAAAGTGTTTTAAAAGATCAAATTAGAATCATTTAAAACCAAAATTAATATATTTCCTTTTTATTTAAAAGAGTTAAATTATAAATTTAAGTGTATTAAATTTATCAGAAATCTACAAATGCAAAATAGATTCTTAAAATCTTTCTCATCCTCTCCTGTGCTATCCTTTAATCCAGGGGGAAAATTACTGAAACTATTGTGTATCTTCATTTGTACACAAGTGCCCTGTCCATGGGCTGTAGTCTCTTCCTCTCATATGTTATTTGAGGAGGAAATTAATCATTTACAACATAAAGGCATTCTGTATATTATTTTTCTGCTAGGCATTAGATAAAATGCATTACACTTCCATACATGACATTGCTTGAAAATGATACTGCTATTTATTAAACTGTACTTCAATATTCTGTTTTACCTGCAGCTGAATGTGGTGCATCTGCAACAAATAATGAAGGAATTTTGCTCTCTCCAAATTATCCACTCAACTATGAAAACAACCATGAATGCATTTATAGTATACAGGTTCAAGCAGGAAAGGGAATCAATATTTCAGCCAGAACATTTCATTTAGCACAAGGAGATGTTCTTAAGGTAGGTGAACTGAGACATACTTGTATTTTGACCATTTTTAGTCATTAAGTATACATCAATAGACAAATATATATACCTAAATATGTGTGGTTATGTATATATCATTAACCATAAGTTGATTCTGCCATTCACACATTCAAATTGTACATTAATTATTATTTTCCTTTTATTATTTCCAGTGAAATAATCTGTTTTGTTTCCAGGGTTTATTTGTAATAAAAGGTAAATTTTTATTTTATTATACATAAATTTTAATGTTTCAGTAATACAAAATAAAAAAGCTTTGATGTCCAATATCTTGTCTAATAAATATCATGTATAAAACATCATCAAATGACCACCATGCAATGTGATAGTCATTCCTTTAAGAAACATAATAATGTTTTGTTTCTATTTGTATTCTATTGTCTATAAAGTAACATTTATTTTTGTTAATATATGAAGAATCTTTTGCATTTATGACTACAGATACATTTTATGAATATATAAGCCTAACAACTTAATGTCTATCAATTAAGAAAAGAAAATACTTTGTTGATAATGACTATTGGTGTAAACATTGTTTATTTAAACAACTTGAAATAATCAAATGTTTACTTTTCTAAAAAGATTATATTTTGGCAAATAAATATTTTTATAGTTGCTGATTATATTTTTGATATAAATATGTTGGTAAATGTAGTTTATATTGATTATTAGAGTACAATTAAACATTTCCAAAAATCACATTTAAATATTTTTTTCAATGATTATATAGTTTTTTCTAATTGTTAAGGTTTTCTTAAGCCAGGTGAAACATTTATTCTACTTATGTTTTCACAAATCTTGAAAAACCAATTATGGCATCCCAAATTGGCTACAGCAGGATAATTCTTTTTTTTTTTTTTTTTTTTTTTTGGTGCGGTTTTTTCTTTTTTTTTTTTTTTTTTTTTTGAGACAGAGTTTTGCTCTTGTTGTCCAGGCTGGAGTGCAATGGCACAATCTCAGCTCACTGCAGCCTTCACCTCCCAGGTTCCAGCAATTTTCCTGCCTCAGCCTCCTGAGTACCTGGGATTACAGCCATGCACCTACAAACCTGGCTAATTTTTTGTATTTTTAGTAGAGACGGGGTTCCTTCATGTTGGTCAGGCTGGTCTTGAACTCCTGACCTCAGGTGATCCCCCCACCTCAGCCTCCCAAAGTGCTGGGATTACAGGTATGAGCCATCGCACCCGGCCGAGAATTCTTTTTTAAGCAATGATTTTAACGTTATTAGTTAGTTTCTTTTTTAAGGAATAATATTATTTCATAATTGATCTCTCTCTAACAGAATAACACGATATGCTTTTAAGATTTGTATAGGCTTTGGGGAAACTTTCCCCCAGTGTATCTAGATGTATATAATTTCAATATTAATTTAGGACTATCATATGCACTCTTATTTTCTGAATTTTTCCCCAACTGGCAACACAATTCACTTTGTAAAACTCTTCTACCTCTAATTCATTGCTTGGGTGTTTCTGTTGAAATAAGTTATGTTTGTTCAATGGGAGTCAACATTGAAATTAATAGGATGCTTGTACATAGAACTTAGACTGTGCTTTTATTTTTTTCAAACTAACTATGGGGAGGGGGATGTATCAAGGCATAAATAAGATCTGTGAACTGGTCTAGCTGCTACTCTATATCGCACAGCCAACAATAATAAACATGTATTGGTGAGCTAAAGTTCAGGAAATGTTTCTTCACATCTATCACTCCTGCCTATTATTGCTTTTTCTAAAATATTTATTTGTGATGCTTAAAATTCATCCATTTGTTTTCTATACTGATATTATTTGGAAAATTTATTTGGGATAACAGATAATTATTTTTAATAATAAAATAAAACTTTCTACTCAAGGTCTTACTTATTTGGAGTAAAGCCACATACATTTCTCATATATGTTACCTTGAGAAGGGTGGAGCTTCAGTCATAAGTGACAACAGGAGGGCATTTAACAGGGAGCAATGAAAGAAGTCACATGCACACAAAAATACTCAATTTAAAGCCGTTTAATGGATTTATTCAAATATGGATTTCTCTTATATGTGTAAAAAGTTAAAATTTTATGTCCCCAACAATTTTTAAGGATTCTGTAATTTTCCAAGTATATACAATCCCCAAAGTTGAAAATATTATGTATACTAAATATTACAATAGAAACACACCAATTCAAATATTATATACTAAATATTAGAAACACGCCTTCTACTCAAAGACTTGCTGAGATTTATTTTGAATTGTTACTTAAAAACAATTTCATCAAGCCACTCTATAAAGACAATTTAGGGTGAACTTTTAGATTCCAAATTTTTCTTCTTTATGGTCTCTCTGCCAGAATAAGAGGTAAGATGCTTAATGTTACCTCATTCTTCCCTTTAATCCCATGGGCAACTGTTAGTTAAAAGATACCCTTTGACATGGACACATTATATGCAAGCAGAAAGTTGAACACTTAAAAAGACATATGATTAATTCTCAAAAAGTATGGAGCCCAAAATCATCTTAGGGTGAAAAGTTATATGCAAGCAGAAAGATGAGCCCTTAAAAAGATATATGATTAATTCTCAAAAAGTATGGAGCCCAAAATCATCTTAGGGTGAAAAGTTATTTGCCTAACTGAAAACTAATCCTTGAAAGTTAATCCGCCTCTCCAGTACTTTCTAATATTAAACCTAGTGGAGTTAGAATCCTCTATTTAGACTACAATATAATAAGAAATCAAAACAAATAGCCCATTATAGAACCCTCTGCCCCTTGACTGAGAGAATTTAAAATCATTGCCTTTTCTTTTATGCCATAGCATTGATCACATTTCTTGGAATTAACACTGTCTTGTAATCCTTATATAAGAATCAAGTTTAGGAGGAGAGATTTTTTTTCTGGTTTCATTTACTATGTGACATAATTATATTGGATTCTGACCAAAACAAAAATAACAGTAACAACAATAATATGTGTGTGTATCATCATCTATTTCCATGCAAACATTCATGTACAACTTTCATCTCTGGGAGTTCACTGTCCAGGATGGCACTCACGTGTTCACTCACCTGACGTCTTTTTCCCTCTCTCCTTCTCCTTTCTTTCTATAAAGACCTTTAGTTATTTAAAGCCACACCAGTAGAGTTACACCAGTGAGTCCCAAGAGTAAACCATCATATGACTCCTCTAGTTTTGTTTTGTTTTGGTTAAGTTTTGATTTCTGGCACCTCTTTCAGGTTTTGTGATTCAGTTTGTCTACATGTGGGAATTTGTATTTTTATAAAGCACTCTAGGTTATCTGATGACGATCAATGTAGGAATTATCATTATATACTTATTTTGCTCCAGTGTTAAAATGAAGAAAGTTCATACCTCAAAATATTTTGCTGTAGTGTTTTAAGGGTAACAGACTGTTACTCTAATAATAAAAATTGACCTCAATATTACTAGATAATTTTAAGTCATTAACTTTATACCAGATTGAAATTTTTTTCGTAAAACTTTTTTGTGTGTTTGTGTCATTTGTCAAAAGATGATAAATAATTTTGATACCATCTGAAAAAATCTTATTTAGGCAAACAGAACATTTTCTAGCCATGAAAAAGCAATAATAATAATAATAATAATAATTGAAATAAAATAAAAATTCCAATGGTGATTCTAACTTAAAGTGAAAAGGAAATTTTGCTGCATCCATTCTGAATTGAACAAAAAAAAATGGTGCAGAATGATCATTTAGGAATCTCTCTCTTTTTTTTTTTTTCAAATTGCTTACTAAATTGGTATTTTTACCTGTTCAGTATGAACAACCTTGGCTAATGATGTGTTTTTACAATGGTGAAAGAACAAATATGTAACCTTCTATCCATTATTGTGTAGGAAACTCTTATACTTTTGATACCTTGAACTATTAATGTTTACATATGGGAATAGTAAGTGTGGTAAGTGACAATTTTCTTGGATGCTACTTACTTATTTTTGGAAAATTTTTAAGGCAATAGCACAGGTAGGTTTGGATTTCACTTGACCCTGAAGCTTTAAGGAATATAAAAAGATATATGAACTGTATTTTGTTTATTAAAAAACCTTTAATTTTCACATTAAAAAGAAACTTTGAAACATATATGACTTAAAGTACATTAACAGAACAGCACAACCAATGCAAAATCTGCTCCAACCTGTGATTAAATCCAGCTTCTGTCTAAATGATCTCTCCCTATTTACACTTGAATGACTAATTGGAATTTCAAAGTTTACCAGTCCAAAACATGCATCTCCTCTCTCCTCATGTTTCTCTATTTCAGTAGATAGAAACTAGTTACTCAAGGACGAAGAAGATTTCATTCTTGCTTCCTTTTTTCTTTCACACTTTGTATTTGTCCATCAGCAAATCCTCTGTGGTCCTTTTCCTCAAAGTTCCAGAACCAGTAATTTCCCACCTTTGTAAATTACCTTGGTCTAAATTTTCATCTCTCACTTGGATAACTGACATTGTTTCTAACTAATCACCCTATTTCCACCATCTTAGATCATGTGAGCTGTTATAACAGAATAACATAGATTAGGTGGCTTGTAAATGACATAAATATATTTTTTGACGTTCTAAAGGCTGGTAAGTTCAAGAATAAGGCACTAGTAGATTGTGCCTGATGAGGGTCATCTTCCTCAAAGAGTCATTTTCATATAGTTGACTCCATGGTGAAAGGGATGAACAAGCTCTTAGGGGTCTCTTTTACAAGGGCACTTATTCCATTTATGAGTTCTGCCCTCATGACTAGTTTGCCTCCCGAAGGCCCCACCTCCTAATACTATCACCTTGAGGGTTAGTATTTTAACATATTAATTTGGGGGGATACAAATATTGAGACCATGGCAAACTCCATGACTGTTTCCAAATCAACAAAAAGTGGCCCCTTTTTATGTTATGTCTTGGCTCAAAATTTTTTATGTTTCTCATCTCATTATAAGTAAAATCTAAAGCCCTTACCATGACTTAGAAGACCCTGTGATTTGGTGTAATTTTAATGTGCCTGATCTTTTCTCCTGGCCCTCTTCCTCCAGCTCACTCCACTCCAGGAATAATGTCCTCCCTTTAGTTTTTCTAATATACCAGGCATGCTATATTAGGCTTTTTTTTTTTTTACATTGCTATAAAGAAATACCTAAAGCTGTATAATTTGTAAGGAAAAGAGCTTTAATTGGCTCATAATTCTGCAGGCTCTACAAACATGGCATCAACATCAGCTGGCTTCTGGTGAGAGTCTCAGGAAGCTCACAATAGTGGCAGAAGGTGAAGGGGGAAGGCGGTGTATTACACGTTGAGAAAGGGAGCAGGGGAGTAAAGGGACAAGGGATTCCAGACTTTTAAACCACCAGATCTCATGTGAAATAACTGAGTAAGAACTCACTTATTACCAGTGGGTTGGTGCTAAGCCATTCACAAGGGTTCTGTCCCCATGATACCACCACATTCCACCAGGCCCCACTTCCAACAATGGAATCACATTTTAACATGAGATTTAGAAGGCACAAACATTCAAGCCACATCGCACACTCTAACACCAAGCCCTTTGCTCAGGCTATTTCTTCTGCTTAAATGTTCTTCCTCAGGATAACCACATGGCTATGTCCCTCATTTCCTTCAGGTCAAATGTCATATGATCAGAGTCTTCAATGGACACTTCTATAAACTAGTAAATTCACCTCCATCATCTCTTTCCATATTAATAATCTGATTTATTCTCCTTCATAGCACTAATCTATAACCTGAAACATTATGTATTCATAGTTCCATCCTTTACTTTTGTCTTCTCCAATAATATGCGTGCTGTAAGATAGCAGGAACCATGTAGCTCCACTCTAACTCCAGCATGTAGGAACAATGGTTGTCGTATAGCAAATGCTCAATATTTTTTTCTTTCTTCTAGAAAGGACAAATTTACTATATAATTTCAGCAACTTTCTATGTAAAGCAAGAGAAACATATTTTCTTTCTAATTAAGTTCATCTGTTTTTGTTTCTAATATAAGAAAAGCGATTATATTTTTATACAACATAGGCACTTCTAAATATTTCCCACAGTGCCATGCCATTTTTTCCAAATATAGGTTATAAAATTCAGGGTTATATTTGGTGATATATTATTAGATAAACATGCCCACTCAATCAACATCGCACAAATGTATTCTAACCTTTGAAAACATATGATGCTCTGGATTATTTTCCACTCACCTGTTTTGTCACTTTAGGGTCAGGTAAACCTAGGTTTAAATCCCAAATCTGTCACTTAATAGTCCCACATTGTAGAAAAACTTACTCATCTTTCTAAATCTCACCTTCCTCACCTGAAACATTCTGATAGTAATAAAAACTCACATTCAGGATTGCTGTAATGACTAAATAATGTTTTTAAATTAAATGATATTTATAAAGTGTTCAGCACAGTGCCTGTCCCTGGAAATATTTAGTGCATATTCACATAATAGGAATACATTTCAGAGTCTGGATCGAAATTTGCAAGAAATGTTGCAAAAGATTTTTGTGTAAATGACCTAATTTTTATTTTCAACAGCGTTTTTGCTAGGCAGTGGGAAAATCAGTCTAGGTCAATTCAGGATAAACTCAGTCAATTCTGCATTTGCCAATTCAACGTCTGCAAATATTTTGGCATCAAGACTTCAAGCTTTCAAAAATGAAAGGTGCATTTTGTCCTAGGGCATTATCTGTATGTTGCAGCAGCTGCTGAGCTCTCTCATTTGCTACTTGGTCTGATTTCAGCAATACAATTGTGCATCCACTGTTGGGTCCTAGTTATCCCAACTGCAAAACATCTTACTATCTACCAGCTCCCCATAGTGTATTCTGCTCTGCTTATAAGAAGCACTTGTCAATTACTCTGTACATGACACTGAGTTACAACAGAATTCCACGTGGCTGGCTCAGGCTCAATTACCTCACCAATGCCACATATCTGCTCTTTGTTTTTGTTTTTGTTTTCCTACGTCTTTCCTGCAAGCATGTTTGCCACCATTCTGGGCTCCAGATAGAAAGCCAGTTACATGTTCCCTCTGTTGTCTAATTCTTGGTATTTTATCATTCCTCCACCCAAAAAGTGTCCTGTCTTAGAAACCTAAATCAGAACCTAACTAATTTGTTCTCTAGTTAACTCATCCAGGGAATGTTTGTCTAGTTTGTTTGGGATCTGATTATTTTATTGTTTTCAAGGGGCATAGGATATGGCAGAAATACTGAACTTCTTTCCTCACCCTCACTTGTAAATGTGTAATCTAGTTAATTCTTTCAATTAACATTTATAGGAAGGGTTTATTATTATGTAGGCTCTATGTAATCAACAATAAATAGCTCCCATTGTCAGCCTGGTAGGATGAAAATACCAATCAGAAATACTATTTTCTGTTTTCATTGTTGCTGTGTTTGTTGTGATTTTCAATAAAAACATTGTTGCTGTGCTTGTTGTTATTTTCCAATAAAAACTAAGGAAAATGTTCAGGTTAAAGTAATATAGCAGAACATTTATTTATTGTTTGAAAATAATTTATTCTATTCCAAAATTAATGGCATTCTTTTTACTGTGGTTAGCATTGTGTAGTCTAAAGACTTCTTTCCTATGAAAAATGCAGACTATGGATGATTATGGAGAAAAGCCGATAAAGTAACTCAAAATTGCTTTTGAGACTGGGAGAGAAAAGATTAGTAGGAATGATATCATATTTACGAAAAAATAGATACTCAAAAGACTTAATTAATAACATTTTGGTAGAGATATGATAAGGTTATTAACCTGTTGCTTTCTAAAGTGTATTATATTCAAGTTTCTTTCCTATCTATGTGTGAGTCTTTGGGAGTAGCACTTGTGAGAGCCTATTGTTGAATTTTCAGTAATTTTGAGAGTCGATTGTTGAACATGGCCAGTAACAAAAATTAAGTTATGTTACTTTTAGATTGTAATTAAATTACAATTAAATTAAAGACAAGTGCAATAAATACAATTTTTTTATTTTCTAATTATTTACTACTTTTACTATTATCTGTGCTTTTGAGGTTATTTATGTATAATGTATCTCTATGGTAGAAATAACACACCACACAGTGCCCGTTCCGATGTCTTCCAAACTCCACATTACATGACATCACACACATTCACATTCAATGATAGCTTGATGTCAGCCAATGGGAGTATTTACACTGTAGAAATTGGCAAATGCTACAAAACATGGCTTAACTTGTTTGTTTATTATTTAGACTTAAGTGGAAGCAGGTTGCGTCTGTGGCCATTACATTGTCATAGCACGAAATATTGAAGATATATTTTTTTCCAGTATTCGAAAACTATTATTCAATTAACTTAATTAGTTGCTCCTGCCATTTATAAACTAATGAAGTTCTGACATAATCCTGCTTTTGATTTTTCACTTTCCTTTTATTTGTTAACATTAAAAACAATCAAGCAATATTTATTTAGAAAATGCTCTTGTCAGTTGCAGTAATAAATTGCATACACAAAAGTTTGACAAAAATAAAAGCATTCTGTAAAAATCAATTAGCTATGTGAAATGTACAATCACGATTTTTGTATATTTTATTACTATTTATACATTGCTCGACCCCTCCCTAAAATCAGGGATTGGAAAACAACAGTGTGTGAGCCAAATTGGGCCTAACACCTGTTTTTGGAAATAAAGTTTTATTGGGAGAAAACCGTGGCCATTTATTTACATATTGTCTATGGCTGCTTTTGTACCACAATGTCAGGATTGAGTAGTTGTGACAGAGATGGTAGGCTTCCTAAAGCCTAAAATTTTATTAT
Organism: Cebus imitator; assembly: GCF_001604975.1. Taxonomy (NCBI): domain Eukaryota; kingdom Metazoa; phylum Chordata; class Mammalia; order Primates; family Cebidae; genus Cebus; species Cebus imitator. The sequence continues at coordinate 1,567,505 of NW_016107565.1, read as the reverse complement.
CTAACCCTTCTTAGAAAAAGTTTGTCAATATCTCTTTATTGCAATAAATGTTATTTTAAAAACTTATGTTCAGGTATACACATTTACCAATTTTGTTTGTTTGAGAGCTGGTTGTTAAACTTTTCCCAGCACACCAGTGATCTTATATGTCCAGTACACATATCTGCCAATTCTGCTTGCTGTTCATTGGAATCTCCCCTCAAAAGCACTCTCAAAATGCCAATTTGTACAGATAGCTATGTTAGGCCTCATAAAACATTTCATCCTCTTCTGTTAAGGATAAGGAAAATAAAATGATTTGTAATAAGCTGCAGAACTTTAATGTAGAGTTGGAACTTCAACTGTTGTGTAACCAAAAAGTGAATGTCCCTGAAAAGTTGGCCCTTTTCGTTCACTAAAACATACTAGCTCATATAATTGAAAATACATTATGTAGCTATTTTAGAAACCTAAATAACTGAATGCAAACAAAAGTTCTTCTGCTCTGTTTTATATTATCTTTGGAGAGAATATAAAAAGTTTTATAAGAGAGCCTTTTTTGATTGACAATTGTAAAAATTATTCTTTATTTTATATGCAAACTTGACATTTAATTCACCTTTTTAGAAAATGTATTTGATTTCCAAATAAACCTATAAAACAAATGACCAAAAGTGAAAATGCTAGGATCCAAGAGGAGGAATAATTTGGAGGTTTATGTGATTATACATATGTGTATGTGTAATTTCTCTTTTCACATTTTACTTTTATATTTATTTTCTGTTCTTGGATTCAGGTGATACTTTACTTGCTAATTCATTAGATAATTGAGTTAGAATATGCCTTGTATTTATATATCTATTATATCATTCACAACAGCAAGAGTTTTGAGTGTTGATAAGTAGTTTGTCATAATATGGTTCAGCCTACTGGATTTAGGGGGTCTGTACACCATAATTAATTTCAGTCCCAGATTTATTACAAAAGGTTTGGTAATTAAAACATGGCAATATAAAGTTCTAGTTTGTTCTGGTGTAAATAATCAGACATTTCAACCTCTTAACAAATTAGAGTTTCATCAAAGAATTTCATTAACATTACAAAAGCCATCAATGCCTTTCATGATATTAATCCTTAAGTCAACTTAATAATAATAGTATACATTAAATAAAGAAAAGGGAGATTAGGCTTAAATAAACAAAAACACACTTAAAGGTCTTGATTTTAATTAGAATAGAAATATGAACAGTAAGTTTCAAATAAAAGTCCTATTGCTCTAGTCAGACCCAATTTAATCACTCTGTACTGGATATTTGCTTTTGAACAAAAGGCATATTTTATTTGTTTTGTTATCTTATTTGTGTTATTGTATTCATGGCTACTTCAAAAGTAATTTATCTTTGGTTACCCTGCTTTGTCCCTTTGTTATCTTTATGTTTTCTTATATTTGACTACATTTGAAGGGTTTTATTTATGAGTAAAATAGCATTGACTTGATTACTATAAAACCCTTCTCTTTTTAAAAGCTTCCTAATTAACACTTGCCTTTCATTTTGATTTAGCAATTTTATGTATGCTTCCAAAATTTCATAGTTGAATGATCCAGTTTCATTTTATTTTGATGATTGTAGTGGAACTTCTACAGTATTTGTTTTCTACCTTTTGACTCAACAATGTTAAGTAAACTGTAGTTAACAGATTTTGGTGCTGAAATAGATTCACCCAGCTGAACTTAAATATTTTTTTTCCTGAAAGCATTTGCTCTTTTATTATGATCTTCTTTAAATAATTTTTTTAAATATGTCTTATAAAAAATTTCCTTTCTTAAAAAAAAGTATAAAAATGTATGCTGCTTGGTGCAGTGGCTCATGCCTGTAATCCCAGCATTTTGGGAGGCCAAGGTGGTGGAGATAGTTTGAGTCCAGGAGTTGAAGACCACCTGAGCAGCATGACAAAACCCCATCTATACAAAAAATGCAAAAATTATCCAGGGTTGGTGGGGCATGCCTGTAGTGCCAGCTACTTGGGAGGCTACGATAGGAGGGTCACCAGAGCTGGCGGAGGTTGAGGCTGCAGTGACCCATAACCACACCATTGCACTCTAGAGTGGGTGATGGGAACCAAAAAAAGGAATGCTTCTACTTTAATATACAGACAATTTTGTGTTAATTTTTTTTGTTGTTCTTCAGGTTAAGAATGATGTCTTACTATTTTTTTTTTAATTTTAGTTACAGCACCCAACACAGTCAAGGAACTAAATAACTAAATGTTGACTTATTTTGTTACTTTTTACATTGTTAAATATAGTAATAATTTATACGTATAAAGTAATGGTTTCTACTATCATTAGTTTTTGCTTTTCATTACTCGTGAAGATTTTTAAAAATTAGGACTTTTTAAAAAATTAAAAACAAATTTCAACAACCAATTTTTATTTCCTCAGTTACATTAATTACTTTTTCAATTTATATTCTCCCTTTATTTGACTATTTTTGGCAAACTGAAAGTTCTTGCAATGTATCCACACATAAATAGAGAAGTTGTTTTATACAAGAAACAATTATTATTTGGGGATACCTTGATAATATTATCACAAATACGATCTACTGGATCTAGTGGTTAAATGGTTTGATTGTGAATGTGTAGCTCTAAACACAGAATTTGTATACTATGTAATATATATAGTCATAAAATAAATATATTCAGAAGGATACTTTTGAGAATATTGAATATTTGAAATTCACAGACATACAAGTTATGTTTTGTCACAAGCAAGGTTTTCTTGCCTCTAACTTATCCCCAATGACTACGATTTTTAAGAAATGAAAAGTTGAATGTTATATAATCAAACAAAAATCATGCATGCCAGAGCTAACAACTTCAACATTTGGTTTGGTTTTGTTGAAGACCTATAAATTTTTGCTGATAACTAAAACAGAAACTTATGTGCATGATCAATTAGATTCCTCCAGGGATTCAAGGTATTCCCTGATAATATGAGAAATTTTGTGTATACAGCCTCTATCTAGTATCCAAATACTCTCAAGGGTGAATGTACTTTTTTAAAACATTGATAGACTTTTTAAAAAGAGAGAGACCAAGTAATGTTTGCTGTTAGGAATTCAATGACCATGTCGCCTTGAACTTGACTCTCAATTCCTCAATTCCCCTTATTTCTACCTTCTCTCTCTGTTGTAAAGAACAAGTAAACAAACTGTAAGAGCCTAGAGGGTACACAAGAGTCTATTGATACCATCAATTACAAATGGAGCATGCAAGAAAAGCCTTGTCAGTGGAGACTTAGAATTTCAGTTTAGAAAAGATTTAGAGTAATGTAGTTAAAGGAGAACATTTAGAGGCCCTGGGAAAATGCTACATTTGTTTCAATACAATTTTTGCTTGTTGTCCTTATAGCATTTAAACCTCTATCAGTAATAGGAAAATATAAAGCCATGTATGGCTAGAGATAAATAAACACACACTTGAAAGAATTCCAAAACCAGAGGAAGAAAGACCAACTTAAATACTTAAAACAGATGATATGCATTAAATTTAGACTATAGAAGACTTGGAAGAGAAATCTGAAATTTGAAAATAATTCCAAAGATAGTGAGAAATCTTAAGATAATGCAATTAGAATATCAATAAAAAAGACTTCGTGGAAAATGGCACATAACTAAAATTCAGTATTTTAATTAAATATCTAAAAATAGATTAAACACTGAAGAAAACCTAATGGTTACTATGGAATTTCCAGTAGAAGATTATATATAATATTGAGGAATGATACAGAGATAAATTTCATAAGAGAAAATATAAGAGAACTGCTACATAATTTTGGAGTGTGAATATGCAAATAATAGGCACTTGGCTGTAAAATTAAAAAAAAAAACACAAGTAGCAATTAAATAATCAAAATCTCAAGAACATTTCTTTGAATTGAGGAAAATTTTTCTTTGAGTTGAGGAAAAGGTGCATCATTTTATTTGAGTAAAAGATATTAGAAATACAGTGAAAATTTCCCAAGTTTTAAAAAGTTGGCATAATCTTAACATTAAATTCTAATAAAGGTATTTTGAAAGAAAGGTTAAGTATTCACAAGTTTTTATTTATTGATCATATTAAAACATTCTAAATAAATTGTCATATTAAAACCCACAATCTAGTACAAGAAAAATATCTTACACAGATTAATATAGTAATAATAAAAATTCCATTGTGTACCGCCTAAAAATCTTCTATGAAGTGACATCAATGTAATTGTGGAGGAATATTTGTGCTATGGAAAGGTCCCTAGATATGGAATCTAACAACATAATTTTTACTGTAACACCAGGCCATGAGTAAATAAGGCACTCTGAGCTAAGAGACAAGTAACTGCCAGCTGTATTCTCCACTTTGTATTATTGTTCACCTAAAAAGCCCATTAAACTCCATGAAACAAAATAATATGGAATAAAGTCTGTCAGGGAGAGTTGATCTTTGGGGAACCACAAATCATTGTAATATCTAAAATATTATTACTCCCAAGAAACAATATTTACACCCTTGGGGGTCATAATGATTATGTTGAGAATGCATGCCTTAAAGGAAAAGGAATGATAATACACATACTTATTAAACCCTAGATATAATTACTGCACACTTTTTAGAAAATTATCTGGAAATATATGAACATGTTAACTCAGATATCTCATATTTTTAGAAGTTTTTCACTGAAGTACAAGTACCAAAAAACATGAGGTTACACATAAAAGAGTGTTTATTTCAGCATTACTTGTAGTGGCAAAAACTTGAGTTCATTAATATGGGAATGGTAGAGCAAGTTATGATGGAGGCACCATACATCTCTCAAACAGAAGAATCTATACTACTGATCTGAAGGGATGTTATAATGCATTGATAAAAGAAAAGCAAATTAGAGTGCAATAAGCAGTTATACCTTCAGAAAAATGAGAATGATGTTTGAGAGCTTATCAATTTTATTATTGTATATTTTTGGCTTATTAAATTAGTTTCTAAAAGCATTTAGAACTCCTTTAACTTAACATTTATAAAATGTCAAATAAGAAACAAGTTAAAGAACATGGAAAAGTTACAATTGCACCAGACATGAATATATTTTATATTAATCATGTTGGAAAAGCAACTGTTTGATCTCCTTGAGAAAGTTGCAGAGAAACAGCCAACTAACCAAGTAACCAACTTTGGAAACCAATATTTAGGTAGATATTTCCCATTTTAAATTGTCTGCAGAAAAAATATTTTTAAAATAATAAGAACAAAAGCTATGTCACCTGATTCAAGTATTACTTAAAGTATACTAAGCTTGGAATTTTAAAATTATACATGTGAATTCTAACTTCCTTAACGTTGTGTTCATATAAACCAATATATTTAGTTCTTAAACAATGTACTGATCTGATTTAGAAAAGTACACTTTTCTCTTTTTCATAGATATAAATACATGCTCTGAATTATTATTGACACATTTACATTATAATTATAAATATATTTTGCAGATTTACGACGGAAAAGATAAGACGACTCATCTACTAGGTGCTTTTACTGGTGCATCTATGCGTGGACTGACACTTAGTAGTACTTCAAATCAGCTCTGGCTAGAATTTAATTCTGATTCTGAAGGAACAGATGAAGGCTTTCAACTTGTGTATACCAGTAAGTATTTTAGAAGAGTAAAATGGCCAAACACTGGTGCCGAATATATATTAAATAATTACATTGCACAAATTGAAATGATATCCAATATTTGATGATTAATTTGCAGTTTACAGCTCCTTTCTACATATATAATTTTATTTTACCCTAACAACAGCCTGGTAAGTTATGGGTTTTTTAGCTATTGCCATTTTACAGTTGAAACAACTCAGTTTCAGAGAAGTTAAGTAATTTTTGATTTCTGGTTTATTTTGTTAGGTATTTTTAAGTAGCAGGATTCTCCTCATCCAATATTTAAGAAATACAATAAATCTTTTGTCAGATGGAAATCCAATGTTTGAACTCCCATCTTTAACTTCAAAAATGCATATACCTGTGCAGTGATTATGATTGTCAGTTATAAATGATAATTAGAAGGCTTCAGGTCATTTCACATTAAAGAGTAGCCAAAGCTTTTAGTTCTGCTTTTGTGTTGACTTGTATTATAACAAATATTATCTCACAGACATATTATTTTATTAAAGTCAGCTATTTATTTAAACAAGTGGAAGTTCAAACACCAAGAACCAGGGGTAGCTGGGTTACATCAATAGCTATATAAATTAAATGAATTTGTTTTACTAGTACCATAATGTAAGAAACAGACTAACTACACCAATGAAAAATAAATTCTATTCAAATAATACATTTTATTCTGTGCTAGTAAATTACAGTGCATGTAAAACAGGTGTTATTTGCTATATATTTCATAAATTTACAATCTATCAGGTCAAATTGATTCTTGGAAGAGCACAGCATTCCTTAATGTTGTGTAGCAAAATAAGTAGCAATATTCAGAATCTTTATTTCTAGAATGCTTGAGAAAACCTACTGACCCCTATAAATTTTCGAAAGAAGTCAGATGAATGGAAATTATAGAAACTAAGAAGTTAAAAGGGTTACATAAGATCCCATATGATTATCTTTGTTACAGATTAACAAAGATAATCATATGGGATCTTAAAGGGAATTTGAATCAAATTATAATTTGTGAAAATAGTCTATTTTAATGATATAAGAAAAGGTAGACAAGAGAATACAATAACTCATTGTACAAAAACATTTTTGTGTATAATAGTGGGAGATTATCTATTTATTTCAGTGCTTTTACTTTTACCTGTTAAAATTGTTACATCAGTAGCATTAACTAAATATAAATTAACAAAATGAATACTGAATGCATATTTTAAAATACTCAGAATTGGGGGTACAATGTGATTTTTTATGAGTCTTCCTAAAGAAAAAATAATAGTCCAAACAAATTGTGTTAACATGTATTGCTGTGTGATGGTCCAAGATAATGGCATTGAGTAGTATTACCCAAGTATATTTGGTGTGATCTGCTCAGATGCACAAACATTTTTTTTTAAATCTGATGTCCTCTCCCTCTTTCTTTTGTTTTCTAACAGAGCCACCGATGATTTTAAAGTAATATTGAAATGAATGACACAATGTTTATATAATGGTGTTTGTTCTGCCTCATTTTGTGTTTTTTTCTTCCTTCCTTCTCTTCCTTCCTTTTTTCCTTCCTTCTTTCTTTCCCTTTCTTTCTTTCTCTTTCTTTGTTTCTTTCTTTCTTT
>NW_016107565.1:1557085-1559893 GCF_001604975.1 Cebus imitator | reverse complement strand
AACTCCTGACCTCAAGTGATCCTCCTGCCTCAGCCTCACAAAGTGCTGGGATTACAGGCATGAGCCACCATGCACAGCCTGCATTTCTTCTTGTCTAAAATATTTATAGGTTTTAAAGAGGAAACCTGGATTTGTTTTTGATATAAAAAATTTATGTAGTTTGAGATTACTGATGCAAAAATAGTGACCATTGTAGGACATACCTGTATTTAAAATTATATGTGGTGTTCAGGTGTCTGGAATGAGTAAGATCATTGACATTATTTTTATTAATGTGAACTACAGAATTTAAAAATATATATATATATATTTTAATTAGCAAATATTTGAAGTCATGATTCCTTTCTTAATTAACAATTAATTAATAATTGTCCATTAGGGAAAATGTGTGTTTATGAAGATTAGAAACTATAGAAGTGGGAAGACAGTATAAAGCCGTTATTCTTAAAAAGGGGAAACTTACATACATAAATATTTTTCAGTCTTAGAAATAAAACTAAAAATTTCAGTATTATATCTGGAACCAAAATATTTGTAACCTATTTCCAAGGTATCTTTAAATATCAGAATTTTTCCAAGGTATCTTTAAATATCACAATTTTGTGAACCAACAGCTGGGTTCTGAGCTGTATTCTGTTGGGAAGGGCTTTAGAAGTAGTGACTAAGCATTACTTCTGATTTTTACAGTGGCAATTCTTCTTCATATCTGCAGCTATCTAAATAGTTAACCGTAGATTTTCTAGCTTTAAAAGAAGTTTGTTTCCATCCTCCAAATACATACTATTTGTTTTCCAGCTGTAGCACCTGTGCCCAGGCTACTTTCTGTTTTTGTGCATGCCCTACTGACTTTGGGTACCAATTGGACTTCAAGATCCATCGCAAATATTTACCCGTGAATGCTTATCCTGATTCTCTCAGCTGGAGTTAACAGACATTTCAATGTTTCTTTTGTGGTAGTTTATATATGCAACTAATATAACAGTTATCACATTGCATTGTGGTTATACTTTCTTGCAAACATATGTACATAGTTCTTCAACAGGCTATTTTCCTTCATAGCATCTTTAATCCGTTGTAGTTCAATTGAATCTTTTTACATATTCTTGATAAATTAAGATGCCATCTGCATATGAATTTTATAAGATGTTTTCACGATAGTAAAAAAGGTTTTACTAAGCCACGTTTTAAATATTTACAAAATTCTTGGAAGCAGTAATTATTCAGTTTCTGAATGTGACAGAATGTGCATCAGTGGTTCAAACAGGGAAAATGGAAAGGACCAGGATTTTGTGTTTAAATTCTCATTTCCACTCATTCCTAAGGCCAACTCCAACCCTGTCCATTCTGTGGTACATTTCTCTTACAATTATTCTTTTTGTTTCTGAAATATCTAACTGAGAGAACCATAAGTATTGCAGAGGAGGTCACAGTACTCACACTGAGAGAATCAGAACAGGAGCCAGAACATTTGTCTAGAGAGGATCAGGCAAGGCTTCATAAAGGGGGCAATATTAAAGGTAGGGTTGGTGGTTCAGAAATAAGTGGTAGGAAGTATTATAGGCAAAGAGAAAAGAATGAGGAAAGACACAGAGATTAGGAAGAACATTCAAGGAAAATAATCTAATTCAGATTAATTCCACATATCTGGATGCTTCTCACAATTTCTAGTGGCAGAACAAGCAGGCTTTTTTGGTCATCCTATTAAATGATACCTACCCTATTTATTCATAGTCACCCTCTATTCCATTATCTATTTTGCTGAGTTAGCAACACTTGCCATTCTCTGATTATTTTCAGTTTTAGGTAGATATAATTGCATTTGGATGAAATAAAATGAAAAAACTATGTTTGAACAGACCTTTAAAGTGCATTTTATTTTAGTTATCTTATTGGTTCATTCATTATGTAACTGCTAAGTATAGCAAATGGCCTGGTAGACACAGTGACTTAAATGTTGCTTTTGGCTTTAAGTAATGGAAAACCTTACCATGACGTGAACAATAAGGGTTTATTTTGTTCATCTAAGAAAAAGTGAAGAGTGAGAAAGTAGGTAGATCTTGATTCAACTACCTAACAAAGTCAAAAAGGATTTTGCTCCTGTCTTTCTGCTGTGGCATGCCTAGAGGGTGTACTTTTTATTTTCATGTTTGTGGTGACATGGTCACAAGTTGGCTTCTCTGGGCATGTTTAAGGCACAAAGAAAAGAGAAATGGGTTGTGCTAACCACATATACTCCTTTTATCAGAAATACAAAATCTTTCCTGGGAACCCCAATAAGATACCCTTTTATATCTCTATACAAAACTGGGCTGTATGGTTCTGCCTTAATTTTCCAGCAAAGCAGCCTGGAATATTCAGTATGTGGAAGACTAAATAATTGGCTTAATTTTAGACCATCATGATACAGTGCTGGATATAGTCAGACTATAGCTGTGAACAAAATCAGAGTTGTTAGCAAGGAAGAAGGGAGATATTGAGAAGACAACTTACAGTGTTTACCAAAATGTACAGCTGACACCAATATTAAAAAAAATTAGGTTAAAGATACTGAACTAACATCTGCTTCTATGATTAACGGTGTCATGGAAGCACATAAACTCTTGGATATTTATAAAGGAAAAATATTTGGCTGACCCATCATTAGTAGTTTTAGCTCTACTATGCTAAGAAAACTGTGATCTTCTCTTACCTTCTTCTACCAATAAATAAATGATATGCATACCTAATATGAAAATCTTATACCATGCTGGGGGGAGAAAATAGCCCATTTCCTTTTCTTTTCCTTTCTTTCTCTTTCTTTCTTTCTTT
>NW_016107565.1:1513015-1557016 GCF_001604975.1 Cebus imitator | reverse complement strand
GCTGGGATTACAGGTGCCCTCATCATGCCTGGCTAATTTTGTGTATATTTAGTAGAGACAGAGTTTTGCCACATTGGCCAGGCCTGTCTCAAACTCCTGATCTCAGATGATCCACTTGCCTTGGCCTCCCAAAATGCTGGGATTACAGGTGTGAGCTGCCACGCCTGGCCCCATTCCTTTTTCTAAAGCAAATTAAATCTGTTCAGTCTTCGAATTTAGAATTGTCAAGAAAAATCTCAGTTAGTCTTTTTGGGGAAATATTCTCCTTCTCCCAAATAAGTTTCTTAGCCAACTCTAGTTTGATTTGACAACTAAAGTTTGGAAAACCATACTGCTTGAATATAAAATATATGTGAGATACACTTAGATATTTATGACCATAAGGGAATTCCACTGCACTTCCATCCCACTAACATCCCAGAATCCAACTCTCTTATTGAGCCAGGCCAATCTTCCTTGTTCTTCTCAAAACAATTACTGTCATTTACTCTTGCCTTTGAGAAACCTGAAAGTCATCCCAAATAAATATCCAAATGAGACATATTTTCAGGTGCTTTACCTGACACAAGTTACTTTTAATTTCCCTGTGAGAGAGCAACCAATAAAGGCATACCTGTTCTCTTTTAAGAGACTATAGGGAGTAGGGTGAGAGAAAAATACCATTTCCTTCTAGAGTTGGAAAACAGATCAGAAATTAAGATCATAATACAGTATCCTTTCTGAAACATCACTCTGTTTAGATAATCCTGTAACAGAATTCAGCAAAACCCAATAGGATATTCTGCCCAGATTCCTTCAACCTCTCAACACACATTTCAAGAATGATTTCTAAATTTGGTGTATTTTATTCCCTCTCTAAAGGCAAAGTTGTAGAGACATCCTTTCTACTTGGTCACCTGGTACATCTTCACTTTTACTCTTCTATTGAAATTTACTGATTTATTTATTATTGGTCATAGGTTTAAATTTTGTCTTTTCCTATTGGAACATTATATGTTGAGAATATAGAGCGCAATTAATAAGAGAAAGTTCCCGCCCATAAGAAACTAACTTTTTAGTAGAGCAACACATAAAAGAAAGTTGTGAACAAAAAGTAAGAGAACTACATTTAGAAGTAATTTAAAACAGGGCAACGGGATAGATAGTACCGATGAGACTACTGTAGCTGATTTTTTCAGACTCCATCTCAGAGGAGATGCTGTCTGAACTGATACCTGAATGATGAGAAAGAATAACCACATACAGACAAAATGTTCTACGCAGAGGAATTAGCAAGTATAAAGGCCTAAAAGCAACCTGAGCTTTAGTTCTGTGGCTACTTGCTTTCCTGAGAATGTGGCAAAATGAAAAATAAAGTTGGAAACTAGGCAGTGAAATGGTGTCATTGTCTATAGCAAATAACCGGGGTTCATCATCTTATGCCAAGGAAACTGAGGACAAGGACACAAGTGGGCTTAGGAGCAGAGGTTTAATAGCCAAAAGAGCAAGGAGAACAGCTCTCTTTCTTGTGAGAGAGAGGGGTTCCCAAATGGGACTTGCAGCCCACAGTGGAATGCACCAGATTTCATAGGCTTAAAGAAGCGGTGTCTGATTTACATAGGGCCCAAAGATTGGTTGAACCAGGTGTGACATTTACACACAGGAAGCTGGCTGCCCCACCCTAATCTTATTTTGCAAATGAGATCTTGGCCTGGCCTGCACCATGTTGCCTGCTCCTTACTGTATGTATGACTGGGAAAGAGAAGAGAAGGTAGAGCCACTATTTTGAACGTGCCTAGTCCCAGGTAGCCTTTTTCTATTGGCACAACTGTTAGCATTCACCTGTTTAAGTGTCCAGCTTGCTTGTTTCTGTTTGCAGCTTGATTTTATAAGCTGCTCATTGTCAAAAAAGAAGATGATTTGGCAGCTGCTTTTCATTAAAAGGAAAAACTTACCAAGAACTCCCGTAACCTCACTAACTGCCTAAATAATTTCTTAACTCCTTTATCATTGGGGCAAGGTGGCGTATAGAAGGGGCTTGGATTTTATTTAAAAGTCGCAAAGAGACATTGGTCATTATCATAATGCTCAATATAAGAGTTACAAATCATAACAGCTAACATTTATCTACCACCTACTAATTGCAAGGTATAACCCAAAGCGGGAGCTAATATTATTATACCCAGGGAGAAAATGAGGAAATAAGAAGCATGGCAAAGTTACCTTACTCACTGAAGGTCACATAGCTAACAAGTACAGACACAGAATTTGACGGAGACTCTCTGCCTCTAGAATCGATATTCTTAATCACTATGGTATACTAGCTCTGAATCCAAGATTTTGTTACTTTAAAGTGTTATGGATTTAACATATTTTTAAAACTGACCGTGTAAATGTAAAAAATAGAGAAATAATGTTACTGCAATTTTTCCCAAAGAAACTTGTCATTTTATTCTTGAGAATCTGAATGTTTTCTTTTTGGTTATATTTACCATCAAGAAAAGACTTAGTCCTGCTATCATTCAGATTGTTCATGAAGTCTCTAAACTCTATTTCTTGAAGATTATTTCAGTACAAATTATTTTAGCCCTATTTACTTGTAGTTATCTTACTTTTATTTTGTAAAAAGGAATTGAGTATTTTTAACTGCCATCTACTACAGAGCTAAATTGCACCTTATTAATGGATTATACTATCATTTTATCAAAAGCTGACCTGCTAAATATGCACGTTGTCCAGCCATTAGGCAGTACTCTGGGCTCAGATGCTTTCTTGTTATCTCCTCTGCACATTTAATTGACAAAAAATCCCACTGGAGAAATGTCCATTATCCCAAGAGAAAACTTTAAATATATTTGGATGTACACAGTCTTTCAGTTTTGTTGCTTGAAACCATTCAATAATCTACATGGAGCATGGCCATTTCAAATTTTATATTCAAATTAAAGGTAAGCATTAATTTGTGATGCCTTTTCTTGCATACTAGCCTTGTGAACATACAATAAATTAATCTTTAATTTAGTTACCAGTTTGTTGTTGGCAATGTAAATCATGTAAAATTATCAGATGACTTATTTACTCTACCTTTATTATTACTATTAATTCATTTAATGCAAATACAAGTAGAAAATAAGTAAATTACAAGGAAGCAACAGAGCCATTTAATGTGATTCTGTCCTATAAACCAGTTAGCAGATATATTTGACATTTCTTATATTTTTAAAATATCATAATAAACTGAGTAATAAAGGAAGTATTGACCAATGCTGCATTATATAGTTCAAAGTATTCTTACTGAAATACTAAAGAAAAAATTCTTAATTATTTGTCATTTACATAGACAATATTAAGTTTCTTTATACTAGAATAATAGAAGTATCATTATTTCCATAGCCTTCGCATCAGAGAAGTTTAGTAAATTCAAACTTACATATCTAAATACCTACTAATTTACACATTACATAAAATTAATTTCTGGCAAGTTGAAGACCTAACTGTAAATAGCAAAACTTTAAAATGTTTAGGGGAAAAAAAATGTGTCCTAGAAAAGCTGTGTCTTTAAGGTAGAAGTTTTCAGAAACAAGATACACAAGCAAAAATCCATCAATAATCAGTAGCATTTCTGACCTTCTAAGCACTCCTTGATGTGTAGAAACCAAAAACCTGGCAACTACATTTTTCAACTCTTGCCAACAAAGATTTCTGCTTAGATTTTGCCAATTAAAGGCAGACCTGTGAGAGCTGAAACGTGAGATCGATGGAGTAGCCATTATTTTCCACCAGCAGCTGCAGGCAGGAGTGTGGTGCTGGCAGGTGGTCTTATGTGGCAGCAGCTTCCCTGAACTCCTGAATTTCCTGAAAGCCGCAGTGATGTTCTGACTTTCGCCTGCTTTGCATTTGCAAAATCATCAAGGCCTCTAATTTCTCATTTTGAATCTTAGCTACACACAGTATATAAGTGGCTTCTATCTCCCTGACCAAGTCTTGGTCATTTATCATCAAAAGAAAAAAATCCTACCTAATGTTAGTAACTTTGAATAAACCTTCAATAATTAGTCTGCAATGTATATAAACACCTCTTTGGAANAAAAAAAAAAAAAAAAAAAAAAAAAAAAAGAAGAAGAAGAAAAAGGAAAGATAAAAAATATAAGAAATCCAACAAAATCCTCCCTATAGAAAGGGACACTGTAAATAAAGGCAAAACATTTTAAAAGGAGATATTTATATAATGGAAAACATACACTATCTAGAAAAAAGTCTTACAGGTCAATAAGAAAAAATAATCCTAAAAGAAAAAACGGGGCAAAAATCAATTTCACAGTAGAGGGAAGTTCAGGAAAAGAAAAAAGAAATGCTTAACTTGGTAGATATTAAGAAATGAAAAATTATTTTGTGGTTCATAAGTATGATGATTAGGTTTTCACATTCCTGTGAGATGTGCCTTCCTCAAATCTTGTTACAATGTCTGCATATTACCCATCAGCCATGGAAAGAAAAAAGAAATGAAAGTGGAAGCTCAAATAATATGATATGACACCCTCACAGAGTACATGAAAATTAAAAAGTTGTGCAACACCAAGTACTGATGACAGTTTCCAAAAATTGAAATTCATAAACTTTGGGGAATGTAAATCGTTAGTCATCTAGGAGAGTAATTGGGCAATATCTACTAAAATTCCACTTCTGGTTATATTTAGATTATACCAATTATACATTATGGTGAAATGCCAAATGGCTGACTGATTTTAATTAAGTTAATATTCAGTTAAAGATGAACATCACCACCATGGTACAAGTTTATGATGTGCAAGATACAAACTTAGCACATTTAATATTACTTACTCTTTCATGTCTAATATTAAAATTTAGGAATGTCAGCAACATGTTTTCTAGTAAGAACTTTATATGTAGGACTGAAAACATCCACAGTTTAAAAAAAGAAAAAGAAACTTAAATATCTTAACTCCTGAAAGCAATTGGAAATGCATAGTAATAAATTTCCACAAGCTTTTTTTTTTTGCTTAAATTCTTAAATTCCATAAACTAAAAACTGGAAGTGATTCTTAAAGCATTCTTCTTAAGTTGTTAAAGTGTTCTTCTAAAGTTGTAGCTTCAAAGTTTGATTTTTTTAATAGTTTGTTGAGTGTGAAATACATGGTGTACCAAATTTGTTTTGATTAGTTTGATTAGTGAGAAAAAAGTTTAATTGTTCTTCAGCATTTTCTTTTTTTCTTTATTCCCTTTACACTCTTTATTGGGTCTCAGTCACAAAGGATTATTACAGCTGTTTTATATTATCATGGAGTGTTTCCTGTTCATGAATTTTGAGGTGGCAAAGTTGACATTCTGCTTTATATACCTCTTCATTTAAATATAAAGAATTTAAAAATGTTTCCTTGCAAGACTCCTGACCAAAATGGAATTTAATGGCCAAATATTAAATATGGTTCCTAAAAATTATTCTGCCTGATATTATGGATTAAATTCAACAAACAATTCTATAGAGATTAAAATTATTGCAGAATAATATAATATTTGTCTCCTTGCATTATATCAACTTTTATTAACATGTGTGATTTCAAGAAGCATATTTCTCTAACATGTTTAGCTGACAACTTTCCCAGTTTCCTTTTTAACAATCTATTCCTTTTTTATTTAGTAATATGGAAGTTTTTACAATTGGTACATAAAACTAATATATCTTCATTGACCATTAAATACTCTGTAATTTAACTTATAAAGTATATATTAATATTTTAACTATTTTTTTAAAGCAAGTAAGAGCCTTATTTTTTTCTGAGATGGAGTTTTGCTCTTGTTGCCCAGACACAAGTGCAATGGCACAAGCTCACTGAAATCTTTGCTTCTCAGGTTCAAGTGATTCTCCTGTCTCAGCCTCCCGAGTAGTTTGGATTACAGGCATGTGCCACCATGTTCGGCTAATTTTTTGTATTTTTAGTAGGGACGGGTTTCTCTATGTTGGTCAGATTGGTCTCAAACTCCGGATCTCAGGTGATCCACCCACCTCGGCCTCCCAAAGTGTGGGATTACAGGCGTAAGCCACCATGCCTGGCCAAAGAAGTCTTGTTAAGTTACATAAAAGATATTTTATTACATTTAAAAAGTGAATTTTCAGATGCCACTTTTATTTTTAAATGATGTAAATTATTTTTATTATTGGTAGTGTTTTGCTAATATGATATGACATTACCCTGTGTAAACACATATTCATGAACAAATTGAGAGAAATTATGGCTAGATCAGAATTTTACTTTATCTTTTAATAAGCCAAGACAGTAACAGATTAGAAGATTTTGGTTGAATCTTGAGGGCAAGATGAACTTTAGGTCTTTCACTGGTGCAGGCCCTATAAAAACACTTGTACATGTGCAAAAGGAGACATAGAATTACAGCATTTTCATAGCAGTAAAAAATTGGAAACAATATAACTGCCGCAAAATAAATTAGTTTGGGAATATGTCACCAATGGAATACCACAGAGTAGTTAAAATGAATAAAATGTATGTGTGTGTGTGCGTGGCTGTGTGTGTGCACACACACACCCATGCACACACATGCATGTGTATATAATTATACAGATAAAACACAATATGGGACAATAAAGCCACAAAATTTTTAAAATAACTATATTATTTATAAAATGTATAAATACTTGCAAAATACTATATATTGTTCATAGATATATAGATATTTAATAAAAATATATGTATACGAATAATAAACTGAATCAGAACATTTGCTAGCTCTCAGTAGGGAAAAATCAAAAAGAGATTGGGGAGGAATGCAAAATAACCTTTAACTTGTTTTGTAATAATAATATTAATGTGAAGATAAATGAACTAATATTAATGATAATCTGAATTTTAATCTAAATTAACATTCATATGATTTTGAAACAAATATGATACAAAACTAGAATGTGATAGAGCTAGTTGATGAACTTGTTATTCTTTCTATTTTTTTGTAGATTTCAAATCATAACTTACAAATAAATTAGATATCTTTGGAGAAATATGCTACATGGTGGCAGGAAAGGAATGAGATCTCAGTTTAAGGTATTCAAAAAATCAGAAAGATCTAGGTAATGGAGATTATCAGTTAATTTGTGTTCTAGAAATTTTCATTTCATGAAAGCATCAAATTTCACAAGAGGTGGTGAATATTTATAGCATATATGATTTTTCATACAAATCTTTAATTGTGAATTTCAAGTATTCAAGCTTTTCAATGAAAAGACTAGTAGCAGCTGAACATTTCCATGAAGATAAGATATTTTTGCATATTTATGAATAAGCAACAATAATTCCACCAATTTGGACTAAATTATGTTGTGCTTTGTAGCTTATATACTATTGTCCATGTGCATTTTCAGCTACAATGCAAAATATTATAAATTATCTCAATTTACAATGAATATATCCATTTTACCTCATCACCAGCAATTGCCAACCACATTTACAGAAAACTCAAATTAAGGAAGGATGAATTTGGTAATAAGCCTCAAAAACAACTTGATTTCCATTTTTATTCTGAAAAATGATAAATGGTAAAATCTTGAATGATTAACTGAATATTATGCCTGCTAGAAGAAATGCAAACTTGTAATTTTTGAGCAAAGACATTTTAAATCTAGTATTAAATATGCAGATCCATGCAAAGTAATGTCCTGAAATTTTAAAGTTACTACTTCTGCTGTTCTGTGTTTGAGAGACTGGCCTTCTTGACTGGCCTCTTTACGCTTCATTATATATGTCATGATTTGAGTTAATGACTGCTAACTTAATGAAGCTGTTTGCATATTCACCCAGATGGGGCTGTTATGAGAAAAAGAGAAAATTCTTGAAACTTGTTTTAAAAATTGTCCCTCAAATTTCAATTTCTTATCAGTATTACTTTAGTTCATTTTTCAATTGTGTCCTAGAAATAATTGTGTCTAAGAATCCACCTTCAATCATGAACATTATTGAACATTACTGAACATCTAACCTACGCCAGGATTTGTGCTAGACACGTACTGTGAGAATGAAGGAGGGAAAAAAAGGAAAGAATTTCAGCTATAGGAAAACAAGGAAAAGAAACAAATGATTGGAAGTGAATTGAAAAGTACAAATAATTCTATGGTTTAACAGAAGGGGAAGTGACTAAGACCCCCAATAGGAACTAAGAAAGACTCCTAATATTTTCTGAGAGATGTTTCTCTGACTCACAGGAATAATAGAATAAACTTAGAATTATACAAGTCCTTGTGACATTATGTATGTTGTGACAATCTAGTTAGTCAATGATGCTAATTAGTGATTTGACACAAGTGAGCTAATACACAGTTTTTTGCCTTCTAATTCAAATCTAGATTATTTTGGTCAAGAATCCATGCCTAGAAAAGTGATGCAGACCTCTTTTTAATCACCATATGATTTAGGACACAAGTAAAAGTTTTTTCTCCAACATTTTTGTCTTAAGTGATTTTCCTCATTCATAAAACTATTTAGAATATTCTTAAAGTTTTTCTATTCTCAGAAGCTATAACTGACATAACTTTTCACCTAGTTGTCCTTGGTGTATTTATTACATAATTTATCCTACTTTTTTATTTTTGAGATGGAGTCTTGCACTGTCATCTGGGCTGAAGTGCAGTGGCACTATCTTGGCTTACTGCAGCCTCCGCCTCCTGGGTTCAAGTGATTCTCCTGCCTCAGCCTCCCAAGTAGCTGGGATTACAGGCACCCGCCAACATGCCCAGCTAATTTTTTGTATTTTTAGTGGAGACAGGTTTTCACTATGTTGGCCAGGCTGGTCTCAAATTCCTGACCTCATGATCCACCCACCTCTGCCTCCCAAAGTGCTGGGATTACAGGTGTGAGCCACTGCACCCGGCCTATCCTACATCCTGCAAAATATTAAAAACATAAGAACTATATTGCTAGTGTAGATTAGATTTTGATTTGTTCATATCAGGTTTGGTTTAACTTTTGAAGTGTCCTTTTCTAGTTCCTTCAGAAGCTTAATTGTGTTGTGCAATGACTGTTGGGGTTTTCAGCATTCACCTTTATTAATTTTACTCTGAACATGCAAATGAGGTATTCAGGATGAAGATAGATTCTTATTAAGTAATATAATAATGATGATGATGATTACTGTGTCAGCTCTTCTTTCACCCAGTCCTTGGTCCTGTAGCAGCATGATGAATACCTAATGAAAAAAATCTTCTACAGAAGTGTCCAGTGATTTCATAGACAAAGGAAGAAAAGAAAATGTCATATTTTGTTTAAGGCAGCTTTCTCCCTCTTCTATCCTGGAAGGTGGGAAAAAAACTTATGCTCCTTGGAGATGGGATGGGAAGGATCATGTGTTCTTACTCTAACCTTTTGGAATGTAAATATATCCATCTACGGGACATATTAATCTCCCATGTCTCCAGCTTTTATACCTAGAGATGTGTATAAATTTCTGGGTCTCATTCTTCATTGAAATGTAAACGTAAATATTTTGCACAGTTAGGCAAATTCCTCTGGAGTTTTCTGACTACTCATAGAGTTATAAATTAACTTCTCAAGTATTCTCTTAGCCCAGGATCTCAATTTTCAGCAAATTCATTCAGAAAGCACCAACCCTGTAGAAACACAAAAATATTATCTCTGCATCTCAGAATGACAATATGTGGGAAGCCTCTGTTTTTTTCTTGTGAGAATTTCTGAAAACTGTGCTTTTTATGGAGAAAGTAGAATATAAAAATTAGAGTTCATCAAGCTGATTACTATATTTATATTAGCTCAATAAAGTATATTTTAAAAATGGGACTATTCACTTTCTTCTAAGGTTATACAACTAAAGCAGCCTGGTTTTACTTGCAATGGACATATTTGTCACTTGGCTAGTTATTATTTTACGTATTTTGTCTGAATTTTAAATTTTTGATGATATGATCTTAATAGTTACATTGATCAGTAAAGGAAAACCCAATTCTCTGCTCACAACCCTTCTGACACCAGATACATATGTTCCTTCCTCACACTAATCAATTACCCAACTCCCTGGTATAGGGATAGAAAGATGTGAATCCTTTCCTTACCCATCATATGTGTCATGCTAATACTCCTATAACAAAAGATAAGTTAACAAGAGAAAAGCATACAAAATTTATTGAATCACAGTTTTATGTGACATGGGAGCCTTCAGAAATAAAGACCTAGTAAAAACCGTCTGTTTTCACTCTAGGTTCAGTGAAGAATGGACAATTACATAAGAGATATAATCTATCAGTAAGAGATTGAGAGGGGTAAACACTGCAAGGCCTGTTCGTTCAAATTCTTCTTGAACTTTTTATGTAGCTTTCCTTTCCAGGGTATGGGCCCTATGGAATGAGGGTCTTCAAGGGAGAAGGAAGAGTGACCTTTCTAGGTTCTGTGGCTTGCTTTGCTGGAGATGTTTTCTAGTTTCTATGATGCAACTTGGGGAAGAATAATTCTGGCTTGTATGACTAGCTTTGGGGGACAGAAAGGAGTAAGGGGCAGGAGGACAGAAGAAGGTCAGACAGACCTTGCTTCTGAGGCCTTCTAATATCTTTTCATTCAAAGCACTCAGCATGCCAAAGTGGCAAAATATGGGGTATACTGTTCTAAGCGCCAACACTTGAAACCAACTTGTCCAATGATTCAGTTCAATTCTAACACTACTTGCGGTGTAGACCCCACAGTTTAAAGGATCAATCCGACAAGAGTGCCCACACTTCAGAAGCCAACTGAAAATCTGGGCCCCTTGTATTTCTGACTGACCAGCTATAAATTGGGGGTTCCCATAACTCCCTCCTTGAGTTCTATAATTTGCTAGAATGCTCACAGAACTCAGGGAAACATTTACTTAATTTTGTTAGTTTATTATCAAGGATACAAATGAAGAGCTACCAAATGAAGAGGTACATAGCTGAGGTCCAGAACGGCCCCAAGTGAAGGAACTTCTGTCTCCATGGAGTTAGGGTTTGGGGTGTATCAGCCATCTAGCATGGGGAGGTGGTCATAAATCTGAAAACTCTCAGAACCCCTCTAAGATTGCTATGGAGATTTCATTACATAGGCATAATTGGTAAAACCATTGATCCTCAGTAATTGACTCAACCTTCAGACCCTCCCACCTGCATGGAGGTGTATATATATGGCCTGGCCATGGGGATGGTGCTGAAAGTTTCAACTCAACCCTCTAATCATATGGTTGGTTTCTCTGGAGATCAGCACCCTCATCCTCCAGGAAGCACTTCATTATAGAAACTCAGGTATGGATGGCTTATGATAAATAATAAAAATTGTCCACTCACCTTTATCAATCAAGAAATTCCAGGAGCTTTAGGAGGTCTGTGCCAGGAATCAGGGACAAAGAACAAATATACATTTCTTATTACATCACGGTATCACTCAGAATCTAATATTAACTCTAAATCACTTGAAGCAGACAGGAAGCTTAATACCACAAGCCATAATATATAGACCATGGAGTATCATTGATAAATTTCAAAAATACAACAAATTTTAATTTTCAGGAAAAAAAGTCTCTATGGTTGTTGTATGCTATGAAAATTAAATATGGTAAGGGTAATATGACTAGGAATAAATATGTAATCTTATCAAAAATAATAAAGGAAAGGAACTATTGGTATAGATTTAAATCTTCCTCCTAAATTTTGCCTTTAATCAATTTATATTTTTCTCCCAGGTTTTGAACTTTCACACTGTGAAGATCCTGGCATTCCACAATTTGGATATAAGATCAGTGACCAAGGC
This sequence comes from Cebus imitator, assembly GCF_001604975.1. Classification (NCBI taxonomy): domain Eukaryota; kingdom Metazoa; phylum Chordata; class Mammalia; order Primates; family Cebidae; genus Cebus; species Cebus imitator. Next base: position 1,545,245 of record NW_016107565.1, on the reverse strand, counting down.
CACTTTGCTGGTAGCACTATCATTTATGGATGCAATCCAGGCTACACTCTCCATGGAAGTAGCCTTCTCAAGTGCATGACAGGGGAGAGAAGGGCGTGGGACTATCCTCTGCCTTCCTGTATTGGTAGGATACTCTTGTAGATTTTCATTGATTATTTCTGTGAAAATGTTATCAAATTCTTTGCATTCTCAAGCAATTCTCTCTGTCCTCATACAACTAACACTTCATATCAAAACACTAATGAAATCATAGCTTGAATTTGTCAAAAGAAAATTAATGGAAAATGAAAAAGTCCTTTTCATAAGTTTATCCATCATTCCCCCCATCATCTTATAGTTTGCAGGGGATAATATGGTCTCTTTGAAGTCATTTTATTTCTGATACCTTGACTTAAATTGAACTTGTTGCTAAAATATTAAGATTTTTAATCATACACGTTTATTGAATTGCATTGGCCAGATTTTTTTTTTTTCATTTACAAAATTATTACCTATTGTGGGATCAAGGTGGATTAGAAAAAAACAGTAACCTATAATCTTTTCTCATGCACGTACAGAATAATGACCAATTGCAATATGAAAAGGAATATGAGAGTCAGTGTCATAAGTTATATTGCCTTCATGAAGCTAGAGAATGATCATTTTCTGTCTTCTTTGAATAGCTTGGGTACCATTCTATTCTTACTGTCTTGTAGATTAGTTAATGCATAGGTGGGTAGGTGGGGGTGGGAAGGTAGATAGACAATATTGAGAAGTATTGATAGAGACCTTTTTTTTTTTAATCTTCCATTTCTTCTCCAAAGACCAAGTAGGTGTCAGATTAGAATACTAGGATAACAAGGGAAAACAACTTTGTAGCAAAACGCTAACTTTCCAGCAGGGAACAGATAGCTGTGATTCTTCAGCCTTTCTGTTTTTTATGGCATTTATAGAGGCAGAAATCCATTCTGTGTCAGGTCTATTTGTATAAAATTGACTCAGATCTTTTATTTTTAGCAGCTGTATTGACATATAATTGATATACAAAAAAACTGTACATATTTAATGTTTACAATTTGACTTACCTTTTGAGACCTTTTGAAAAAAAGCGGAATATTTCTACTGTTTTTTGATATAGTCAACATAGGAATTGCCACAAAGCTTGCTAGAATACAAATAGAAAATATGAAATTCTAGTTATTATAGGCCTTGAAATTAATTGCATAGTGATTTCGATGATATGAGACCTCTCTTGGTTTATTAAAACATTGATTTATGCAGAAAACAAACATTTTTTATCTAACTAAAATGCAATCACAGTTCTTTCTTTTCTGAATTTTGGAAAGATTGTGACGGTAATACCTAAAATAATAATCAAATCAAATTGTCAAAAGCTTGAGATTCTGGAATATGATCAATAATCAGCCCACTGGCATTGGTTATGAGAAAAATGTATCACTGATTAATTCTCTCTGATGTGATTATGAAATGTGTTCAGAAAAGCATCAAGTGTTTAATAGCACAATACTATAAACATAAATATTTACTTGCCATGCTGTTTTTAAAATTAAAACCACAAATACATTAAAATCATATATATTTTTATGTGTGTTGAACCAAGAGGAAGATATTCTCTACTTTTTGGAAAGATTTTAAACAAATGGAAGGGCATTTAGCCTGAGATAAGAAGGTTTTAATTATGTTTGCAACAAATCAATGCATTTTATATCTACAAATATTCCAAATCAAAATGTATTGACTTGATATGCACAAGATTTCATGGGTAGGAGAATCATTTTTATTAAAATTCTAATGACAGATGATCAAATAAACTTAGCAACTATAAAGAGTTGGACACATGGTGAGTGATACTGAATAATTTGATGATAACAGAAGATGAAATTCTGTTTTAGATGGTGTTCTCTACTGGCAATAGTTAATAGCTTTAACACTTGGCCTATGATGATTATAATATCCTGTGCTCAATAACCTTAAATATCTATTATTACCTTAGTCAAATAAGAAAACTTTTCTTAATTATTTAGATTATTTATAGGTAATTATGTTTCTGAAGCTTATTCATTGATCAAACAAAAATTAATTTTTGAGGCATCATAGCTGGTGAGGATTTAACCTGCATCTCTGCTTTAAATACTATATTTGAACTCCAGTGCTACAGCATATGATACTGGCTCCTTTGAGGTCAAAATACCAGGTAATATTTTATAACAAAGAAATAAGAGGGGAAACAGCTATATTTAAGTTCAAGACTCAATGTACTGCAAAATACTCGAATTGACTAAAAATTAATCTATAAAGTATCAACTCTGTTCTCAAATTAAACATATGCCCAAAATAGTGATACATCATAAATAAGTGATGAAAAATGAATTAATATATTTATGTTTGCAGATCATCCAACAGGATTTTTGTTAAAAAAATGAAAAACCATAAATGGTGATGACATCTTAAATACTAATACTATTTTAATTTAAAAATCTCCCAAGTGTGTCATTATAAATTAGATTAGTGTTGCAATAAAAAATAATATTCCCTTAGCCCTCCATGGGTGTATCAGTCAGGGTTCTTCAGAGAAACAACACCAATAGGATATCTCTCTTTCTCTTTCTCTCTGTCTCTGTCTCTGTGTCTCTCTCCCCCCATCCTATCCATCTATCTATCTACAGAGACTTATTTAAGAAACTGAATCATGCAATGGTAGGGGCTGGTAAGTCCAAAATCCATAGGGCAAGTTAATAGCTTGGAAACTGAGGCAGGAATTGCTAAAGTTTTGAGAAAGAATTTCTTTGTTTTTCCCCTGGAAATTTAGTTGTGCTCTTCAGGTCTTCAAATTTATTGAATAAGGCCTATAAGTCAACTGAGTGTAGATGTTATTTTTATACCTAGATAAGCTTTTAATTAAATAACTGACACTAATGGCCCAGCCAAGTTGACACATAAAACTATCCATCACAGAGTGATGTAAAATAGTATCTAAAATTTTTGAAGCAAATTTACATACATGCAGCCTACAAATTTGAGGCATTAGATTCTTGTGTTATCAGGTCTCTTCCAAATGCTGAAACTTTCCTGCTTTGGCCTTCTTTGGTCTAATAATAATAATATCAGAAATAAAAAGTTTGATCCAGTTATCGAATCTAAGATAATAGCAAAGTTGTCAGAATCAAAATGGAGTCACTTGTGTTAAAAACTCTGACAAATAGAACTGGCAAGGCCATAGGTAGAGGGTTCTCATGCACAAGTGCCTGATAACAAGAACTATCACAAAAAACTCAAATGCATTAAGGCGTTCCACGGTGTTTTCCATGCTTCTAGGATTCAGAGAGGTAGAGCGATATGCTAACTAAAACACTTACTTTCTCTCTATTCCAGCAGGGAGACTTCTTTCTAGATTGTTCACTGAAATAAAATCACTCCAGTTATTATAATAGTATTAAATAGCATTAACATGGAGAAGGAATCTGCTAAAATATAAAATTTTAATTATATTGCATGACAATACTTAGATTCTTAGTTTGATAATTTTTATAAAGATTAGAGACCACATTAAAGCAAAACTCAACTAGATTTTACTGAGGTATTGAAAAAAATGCCACTTTGACTTCTGGGAGAATAAAAGGGAAAGGGTTCAAAATGATTTAAAGGTGGAATAAAAGGACAATGAAATTTAGAAGGCCTGAGGGACTGTAGTAAAGATTAGTTTTTCTCAGAGGTGGGGTAGTAAGATGATGAATTATTCAGGCTGCAATTCGCTAGCAGTGAGCAACTTGCCATCTGTTTCCCTTTTAAAATTATCATTATTTAACAACATATCTTAAAGTGTTTGGAATCCTAACTCAGAGGTTTTGAGTGTGTCTTTTTATAATTCTTTAAGTATGTTTCTGTTTTATTGTCTTTTCTGTGATTTAACTTGAGACTCTACTATTTGATTGCATTATATACTCTTGTTTCAATTAATACTTTAAAAGTTTATACAAACGTATACTTTAAAGAGGCAAGGAAATCAGGCTTCTTGTTAATGCAAAAAAAAAAAAAAATGTATATCCATGAGAAATTTGTAGATTTTTTGGAAAATATTGGCATTAAATTGTGGCTAAAATTTTTATTATTTTTTTATCAGCTGAATGCGGAGGTCGTTTTAAAGGAGAATCATCAGGAAGAATCCTGTCTCCTGGCTATCCTTTTCCATATGACAATAATCTGCGTTGCATGTGGATGATTGAGGTAGATCCTGGAAATATTGTCAGGTAAATGAATTTCACATTCTCAACATTACTAGGGAATCTGAAGTATCTAACCAACCTCTCTATATAAAATTAATATCCATTTATTTCAGTGTTTTGTTTTCATTTTTGTTTTTTTCTTGAGGCAGAGTCTTATCCTGTCACCCAGACTGTAAGGCAGTGGCGCAGTCTCGGCTCACTGCAGCCTGTTCCTCCAGGGCTCAAATGATCTTCCCACCTCAGCCTCCTCAGTAGGTGGGACTACAAGCACATGCCACCAGGCTAGGCTAATTTTTAAATGTTTTGTAGAAAAGAGGTCTCACTATGTTGCCCAAACTGGTCTCAAATTGTTGGGCTCAAACAATTCTCCCGGCTCCCAAAGCCCTGGGTTTACAGGTGTGAGCCACTAAATGGCCCATTTTGATTAATATACAGAGTTGTGCAGATTATTATCCTAGTGCATCCTCACTAACAATTAGAGGAAATAAAATTAGCAGGGGACTGAATACCATTTCCTGTTGTCCTTGTCCCTAAACACATTTTTGAAGCACCTGCTCTCTGCCCCTTTAATCATGTTACATTTCTCTTTCCTGCAGAGTTCTTCACAGTTATACTACCCCTTAGAAAAGTACAGAATCATGATCTCTTAAATCAACACCAATCTGACTTCCAAAGCTATCACAGACTCTCATTCCCAGCTTTACTATGCAGCTTTGACTATAATCATCCTTGACATCTGAGCTACTTAGTGTGTATTCAATAATAAACAATAACTTCAAAACTTAAGAATTACTACTGTATAAAGTAGTAATATAAATTCCATTTATACAAAACGGAATTTCAGACTTCTTGGTGGTATACTCCTATGCTTCTTGGTGGTATACTCCTATGCATCGATGGATGCAGGATGAGTTGGTACATTACTTTTGCAAGGCAATGTGCAAACTCAAAATAGGCTACACTGTGTCATCCCCAGTTTATTTTTCTTTAGTCTAAGTCATGCATTGTTTTATATAAATATCAGAATTATTAAAGTTGAAAGTAGTAATATCAACAGAATTTGGGGATTTCTAAAAAGTAAACATTGTTTGATATTAAATTGCAACCCAAATTTAAAGCTGTAACAATTCATGTATCAAACATAAGTGTGTAGTTTGTAGAGTTGAGCATGTTGATATAATTAGATTTCTAAATTTTGCATCAAGCACAAAAAGCATCTGATGCTACTTTTGTCTAGATTGAACTTAAAACAGAATAGATTTAATATAAAGCAGTGGTAAAAATGTATACTGTAGAGTCAGATAATTTGAGTTTAATTTGTGACTATGCCACTCTTTGGGCAATTATTTCATTTATGTAAACTCCATTTGCCACATTTGTAAAATTGAGATAAAAATTATTTCTACTTTATTGGGTCATTGTAACAATTAAAAAAATAAAATATATGTAATGCATTTTGTATAGTGCCTAATATATAGAAGATTGTCTATAAATGTCCCCTACGTTTGCCCCAGCTAAATTCATGAACACGGGAAAAAACGTATGCCTGAAGTTTTTATAATTTGCAAAGGTGATACAATAGTGTATTTAATAATATTCTAAAGAAACAAATTATGCTGCTCAAGAAAAACATATTTAGCATATATGCTGTTTATATAATTCATTTTTATCACATAGCAAAAAAGAAATATCTAGTAAAAGCCACATTGCATATTTATTTTTTATTTAAAACTGAATCATTCTTTAAAATAATTGAAGAAATATGGTTCTCCCACAGCTTGCAGTTTCTTGCTTTTGATACGGAAGCCTCACATGATATACTCCGAGTTTGGGATGGTCCACCAGAAAATGAGATGCTTTTAAAGGAAATTAGTGGATCTCTTATTCCTGAAGGAATTCATAGCACCCTCAACATAGTAACCATCCAGTTTGACACGGATTTTTATATTAGCAAGTCTGGGTTTGCAATTCAGTTTTCAAGTAAGTTTTTTTTTTTTTAATTATTCAATGCAAAATAGAAAGATGATGTAAATAGTCATGTTAACATTGCTGTTCAAAGTTTTAATTTTAAAATTTTGATGATTTTAAATATTCATGCTTTTGGTCTTACTATTTCTCTGCAGTGAAGGTAAACTATATATAGGAAAAGGTAATACAATTAACTTTGAATACTAATTGTGGGGACTTCTCTCCACTTGTAAAACCATTTATTCTTAAAGTAAATTTGGTGTTAAAATTACTCAGCTAAAAAATTACATCACAGAAGCTTATAATCTGGAAATACTGTAAAAATAGGTGTTTTAAAATGTGGAGTTTTGCAGATGAGGAAGGAAATGAATACTTGCTATTACAAAGAATACAATCCTACATTTTTTACTATTTTTTATTCTTTAAATATCTTAATTATATATTCACAGATATATTTAACAAAATATTTCAGACCATTTTTTAATTAAAGATTTTCTGTAACAATAATATGACAATGAAATAGCATTCCTTGTAAGTAATTACCAGTCTTCTTGTCTTGATAATTTTTTTCTTCTTCTCATGGTGCTGCTAAGTGGCTAAATATATGTTGTTCTGTAAAATAAATGTTTAGCTGTTGGATACGATAAATGAAAATGGAAAATTTTTAAATGCTATATTTACTTGTCAATGCACATTATCTCTTTGAGAAAATTACCTAATAAATTTTCTATCTGTATAGTCTTAAAAAGTCCTATTAACGGAAATGTATCAATGTTTGTAAGATCAACTATAAGAGTGAAAACCAGTACTCTTCAAATGTGCCAAAATTCAAATTCTGGCTCCTTACTAACTGCCAATTTTGGGCACCTTAACTAGTGACTCGATACTGGGTTTTCTAATTGGCATAGGAATAAATAAGTTATTAAATGTAACTCATCTCATAAATAGTTAAGTGTAACAGAATTATGTGTGTACAGTATTTTGTATTGAGTAGATAGCTAGTACTTAATGAACTATTCTTTTTACATAAACAAATGTAACATTGAAATGGCTTGAAAATAAATAATACAAATAATTTTAAAAGCATGAAGAACTTTTATCAGTGCCAACAAAATATACCATTTTAGGTAGACAGATAATACAGTCAAACAATTGTCTTGGCCAACTTTGTTTATGGAACACAGTTATTTGACATACACAAATGAACTGCTTTGTACTATATGGCCTAACCTCATGTGAAAGGGAGTTTAAACTGAGAAGTCGATGTTTCTAAATTTGCACTTTAAACATATATTTTGAGAATAAGGGAATAAACTAAGAAAATAATCATTTAAAAAGTAAATATAAATGAATCCCAATTATAAAATATTTACCAATGAAATATTCTTCATATTTGCATATTCTACTCTCTACTGTTTATTTCTTTTTTCTTTTTGAAGTGGGAAAAATTTGTTAAAGAGCTGATTAATTTTAGTTATTTCTATTGGTAGTTTAGCAACCGACAATTCTTACTTTTGCTTTAGATTAGTAATACATACTGTTTTCCACTTAAATTTTTATTGTGATTAAACATCTGCATACAGTAATATGAAAAGATGTTTCAGGCTCAGTGTTTATGAATGCATAGTTTATCTGATTAAGTGTAAACATGGTATTTTGTATGCATTTCTGAGAATTTTTATTGTAGATAATCTGTGAAATTAGCAGTATATTTTTATTTGTAAATCATACTAAAGTTATAGAAACAATATGTGTCATACTAGAACTTTAATAACTCTACCTTCGTAAGATTTTTTTAAGATGAGTAGGAATTTGTACTACTGATCTGAACCTTAAATCCAACCTATTGAAATAAAGTTACATGGATAGTTACTACATTGTGAATGAAAATTAGCCTCTTGGTTAAAGATCTTTTCTGAAACATGTGTTTACACAGCTTTTCAACTGTTCCCGATTTCAAATGGGAAAATATTCTTTTCATGAATGAAGTTTTGGTGGGTGCCAAGAACCAACTTAAATGCTTTATAAATATAATCTCATTTAATTTTCACAAAAGCCATATAAGATATGGTTATCATTCTCATTGCCCAAAGAAATAGATTAATGTTCAGAAAGTCAGTTACTTTGTCCAAAATCATACAACTACCAGATGCCTGGAGTGGTAACTCAAACTCATATGTCTGAAAGGAGATTAATGTCATGCTTTGTACATAGTAAGTGCTTAGCAGTTATTATTATTATTACAGTATTATTATCCTAGATACATGCATTAATATGCCAGAGGGAATAGAAAGCTTTCAGTTGTATATTATTAGTTGTAATGAAGTTCTACATTTTAATTTGTTTGGCTCCCTGATTATAATCCCACGGACCACATCAAAGGCCCCAATCTGAAAAAGCAGGTGATATATGAGTGAAACAGTGAAAAGACATGAAGGAAAGCTGGAGGATATACATGCCCATTTGAAAGGGACAAATGTCCTCTCTTGCTCTAGGCATTTTGCCCTGTAGGAAGACAGGATAATTTTAAATCGGAATTTAAAATAAGAAATTAGATCTAAAGTCATCTGGTTTCTAAAGTATATAAGTAGTAATAAAGAAAATATAAATGGACTGTAGGCCACTAAACCACTACTGTGGGTCAAACTTGGCTTGGGGGTTTATTTTTGCCACTTTAGTGTCTTACATAAATTTTTCTTCCCTAGATAAATCTATTTCATCCTACCCATTTATTCATATGTTCATTCATTAATTCATTCACTCATTCAGTCTAGGAGAGTCTATTAATAACAAGATATTAAACATATTTATCACCAATTAATTCTCAAATGTGTCTTTTCTTTAACTCAAGCAACTTTTAATTACACTCTCTCTGCTGCTGCTGCTGCTGGTGTGGCTTTCCATCACCGAACCTTCTTTTCTCTTTAGTGTTACTTCTGCTCCCTCGTGTTTAAATTCTACTCATTCTTCCATACTATGTGCCAAGATCCCTTTTCAGGAAAATATTTTCTTACTATTCTAGTTCATGCTCCTTTCAATAGTGGTATTTCTTTTTCCCAAAATAAAGATCACTATAAACAGTTTAGCAATTCATTGTTCTATAATTTTTTTTTTGGCTGTTGTTTTTTGTTTTTGTTTTCATTTGAGACAAGGTCTTGCTCTGTCACCCAGGGTGCAGTGCAGTGGCACAATCACAGATCACTGCAACCTCAACCTCCTGAGCTCAATCGATCTTCCCACCTCAGCCTCTCAAGTAGCTAGGACTACAGGTGTGCACCACCACAATTCACAAATTTTTAATTTTTCTGTAGCGATGAGGTCTCACTATGTTGACCAGGTTGTTGTTAATGGTATTTAAATGATAGTGCCTTTGCTCCCCCAAATATATGAATATCATGAGTATCTTCATCCCTTGAAATGAATATAGAACAAAAATACTTTGTACAGGGTAATACTGTAATTTACTATCCAAACTTAAGGTATTTCTGAGACTAAAAGCAAGCACTAATAAAAATGTAGCTCAGCAACAGCCACAAACCAGAATGATCATACATAATCAGGAAGTACTGTCATTTTAATAGTCAAATTTTATTTGAGTCCTCTTTCCCCCATTACTGTACTACAATTTAATTTCCATTCTTCTTTTGAGCAAATAGCTGTTCATTGAAAATCAAAATAATGAATTAAAAAATAATGAATCAGGCAATAGTAGAACAGTCTTCACCAATGAATGCAACAGGTGATATATATTTCACCAAACAGTGCAAAGTTAATTTAACAGAAATGTAGGTCACAGACCAACTTTATAATCACCAAGCCACCATCAGCAGCCTTATGACTTTTATTTCACGAACCACTCATTCTTTGTAGAGTCTGTTGCTTTATCTCTTGATATTACTGTCTGAAGGCACTTTTGCTTAATCAGAGCTACTTAAGTCTAACATTGCCACTTCATGCTGTCCTATGTGCTGTCCTCATTTCTCTGCAGTCAGCTTCTATATACACTGCTTAAATTTTAATCTGCCTGTCACATTCTACTTTAGTTCCCCAGGGAGGATATCATTGGGTATCACGCTGTCATTTGTCCAAAGAATAGTCGATTTTGACAGAGCATTTTCTATGCTCTTCACTCTTTGACCTCTCTGTTAAGAATCTTCCCCTGCTGGGTAACACAAAATGCTAAGGCCTATAGCTAAAATTGTTGAAAAATCTCAAGAAAATAGATCCCTTAGCCATGAGAGGTTGAAGTTCTCCAGCTTTAACCGACTGTGTGGTGCCTCTGCCTTTGTTCTCATCCTTATTATTGGTCCCTGCACTGCTCTTACAGTCGACTAGCCACTCATTTCTTTATCCCTCCAGCCAGAGTTTTCTCCACATTTCTATCTGGCTGATCTTTCTGAAATACAAAATTGGGCATCACTTCTCTGTTGAAAATTATTTAATGGCCACGAAGATCTAAACTCAAAACTTTGGCATGACATTTAAAGCCTCCACAATATGCCCCTGCTAAATTCACTCCTCACTATTCATTTACATACATCCAGAGGTCTAATTAAATTGTCATGAAAGCACAATATTCTTGTACATTTCTGCTGCTTTGCAAACTATCCTCCATATTCCTGAAACATTTATGCTTATGTTCAAAATTTATACATATTTAGTCATTTTCCAGGGCCTAGGTCAAATTCTACTTGTAATAACAATGAACTACTAGACAGAATTACTTATTTCCAAATATGTACTGCCCCTTCCTGGTTTGCTCAGCACAGTCCTCATTTACGCCTGTTGTCCTGGCATTATGACTAGTTTAACATTTGGCCTGTATTCTCCCTTTTTAGCAAAGTATCACTATTAGTAGTTCATTAAAATAAGCCAGTGTATTTATTAGATCCCTACTTTGTGACATAAGTTTGCAGTGCTTAGTAACTATAATGCATGGTTACATCTGAAATACAAATACCATTAGGTTGGTGCAAAAGTAATTGCAGTTTTGCCATAATAACTTGTATTATTTTGCATAATAACTTCTATTTCTCAACTTTTTCCAGATGCCAGGTAATTAACATTTACCTTTCACAGATAGCATGTAGGACGCTTGTAGATAAAATGAAACATTCTTAGATATGAACACATCACCCATTCTGATCCTAGATGGTGGTGAGAGGAGCATTTTGACATTGTTGTCCTGGCAGATAATCTGTATAACAGCCAGTTATGCTACAGCATGTATTGTGGTTTGGAAGATACCTAAATTGGCAGGATTAGTGGGAAATATGGGAAATACGTGTTCTTGAAATATGTGTAGAAATAGAGACCGAGCAGTTGATCTACAGACCTATAAAATAGAGCCTGAATACTCCTGGCACAAGTATATATATGCTATTTATTTTATTGTGTAAATTTGAAACGAATTACTTTATCATAAAAATATTTTTATTCTCTTGAAATAGACCTTTATGGCCGCAATGAGATTTTAAAAAGTAAATGTTTAACGAAAAAGTCTGTACTGAATATTCGTTTCTTAAGAAAGCTGATATACACCAAGATGTCCAAAAGGAAAGTCAGTTCTACTGAAGGGGCTGTCAAGAAACACACAAGCAGAGATCAGCAAGGATTCTAAAAAAACTTATGTTTGTGAAAGTTGAAACAAAACCAAAAAGATAGCAGAAAATAATCCAGAGCAGTTTTTAAATTACTATTTGTAAATCCAAGAATTTCATACTTCCAGAAACATTTTTTTTTAAATGATCCATTTCAATAATACTTATTTAAATAAGTGATAATACTTTTTTAAGAAGGGAATTGACGTGCTGATTGTTAATTTAGCTATGTATACAGAAATTAGTAAGACATTTAATTAATTGAAATACTATTATTTTGTGTATCATGTTAACATTTTATAGAATAGTGAATAGGGCAGTTTTATTAATATATGCTAAAATACGAATGATAATTAAATGGTTACTTGAAGCCATGATAATGCATTAAATACATCTTTACCATTTTAAAGTACTTAATATATTAAATATGTGTTAATTATTTTTAAGTACCTATCTTCAACAGCCACATTATTTTTATTTCAATTTCTTTTATTGTGGTAAGAACAATTAACACGAGATCTAATTTTTAAGCAAATTTTTAGGTGCAGAGTACATTATTTTGGCTTAGGTACAAGTTTGTATAGCAGGTCTTTAAAACTTATTTACGTTGCTAAACTGAAACATTATGCCAGTTAATTAGTAATTCTCATATCCCATCTCCCCCTAAGCCTATGGTAAAAACAATTTCATTCTCTGATTCTATTAATTTAATTATTTTACATACCTCATATAAGTGAAATCATGCAGTATTTGTGTTTCTGTGACTGGCTTATTTTATTTAGCGTAATGTCCTCAAGGTTCACTCATGTTGCTGATTGCAAAATCCTTCTTTTAAAAACAAATAATATTCCATTGGGTGTCTATGCCATGTTTTCTTAATCTTTCTATAGACAATTAAGTTGTTTCCAACATCTTGGCTATAGTGAATAATGTTGCAATGAACTTAGGAGTACTAATACTTTCTCGAGATCCTTATTTCAATTCTTTAGGATAAATATCCAGAAATGGGATTGTTGGATTATAAAGTACTTCCTTTTTTAACTTTTTGAGCAGCTTTCATACTATTTTCCATAGGGACTGTAACGTTTTGCATCACCACCAATAATATGAAAGAGTTCCCATTTCTCCATATTCTTGCCAACACTTAAAAAAAAAATAATACGGTGGCTCAAGCCTGTAATCCCAGCACTTTGGGAGGCCGAGGCGGGTGGATCACGAGGTCAAGAGATCGAGACCATCCTGGTCAACATGGTGAAACCCCGTCTCTACTAAAAAAAATACAAAACATTAGCTGGGCATGGTGGCGCGTGCCTGTAATCACAGCTACTCAGGAGGTTGAGGCAGGAGAATTGCCTGAACCCAGGAGGCGGAGGTTGCGGTGAGCCGAGATCGCGCCATTGCACTCCAGCCTGGGTAACAAGAGCGAAACTCCGTCTCAAAAAAAAAAAAAAAAAATAAATAAATAATAACCCTCCTGATAGGTATGAGGATAATATATTATTTTGACTTTAATTTGCATTTCCTTGATGCTTGGTGATGTTAACCCTTTCTTCATATACCTGTTGTCCATTGTATAACTTTTTTTTATAGAAATGCCTATTCAAGACCTTTGACTGTTTTTTATCAGTCATTTGCTGTTGAGGTATAGAGGTTCCATGTGTATTTTGGATATTGACCTATTATTAGATGTATGGCTGGAAAATATTTTCTCCCATTCCATAGGTTGCCATTTCACCCTGTTGATTGTTTTTCTTGTTGTTGTTGTTGTACAGAAGTTTTTAAGTTGGATGTATTCCTGCTTGTTTATTTTAGCTTTCATCACCTGTCATTGGTGTCATGTCCATGAAATCATTGTGAATACTAATATTATAAAGCTTTCTTCTCTTTATTTTTTTCTTCTGAAAGTTTTACAGTTTCATGTCTGGCATTCAAGTTTTAGTCCATTTTGAGTTGATTTTTGTGTATGCTGTAAGGTAAGAGTCTAATTTCATTCATTTGCTTGTGGATACCCAATTTTCTAAATGCCATTTATCAAAGAGACGATCCTCTCCCCTTTGTGTATTCCTAAAATGCCCCTCAAATTTTGATAGTGATTGCATTGAACCTGTTGATCACTTTGTGTCGTATAGGCATTTAAACAATCTATGAACAGATGATGTTTTCCCATTTTTTTATGTCTTTAATTTCTTTCATTAACATTTTATAATTTTTTGTTTACAAGCCTGTCAGCTCCTTAAACTATTCCTATTTTATTTTTTGTGAGATTATTTTAAATTAGATTGTTGCCTGAGTATCCTTTTTAGATAGTTCATTGTTAATGTATAGAAAAACAATTGATTTTTTTGTATGTTGATTTTATATCCTGAAACTTTATTGAATTCATTAGTTCCAACAGTTTTTTCCATAAAGTCTAGGGTTTTCTATATATAAGATTATGTCATCTGCCAGCAGATACTGTTTTACCTCTTTCTTTTCAGTTTGGAAAACTGAAACAAGAAACAGTTGTTTCTTTTTCTTGCCTTAACTTCTCTGGCCAGGACTTCCACTATTATGCTGAATAGGAGTGGGTAGTGAGAATTTTTACCTTATTCCTGATCTTGGAGGCAAAGTCCTCAGGTTTTTTTTTTCCTAGACAATATGATGTTAGCTGTGGGCTTTTGATATATGGCCTTAATTATGTTGAAACACTTTTCTTCTATTCCTGTGTATTGAGAAACTTTTTTAACATTAAGGAGTGTTTAATTTTGTCAAATTCTTTTTCTGCATCTGCATGTCATTTTAATCCATTTTTCTGTTAAAGTGGTGTATCACAATAATTGATTTTTGTATGTTAAACTATCCTTCTGTCTCATGAATAAATCCTACTTGAACATTGTGTGTGATCCTTTTTAACATTTTAATGTGTTATTGGATTTAGTTTGCTAGTATTTTGTTATGGAGTTTTCCATATGTATTCATCAGAAATATTGATCTCTAGTTTTCCTTTCTCGTGGTAGATTTTTCTGGCTTTGGTATCAGGGAATATTGCCTTTACAAAATGAGTTTGGAAATGGTTCTTTTGTTGTTTGTTTTGTTTTGTTTCAATTGTTGGCAGTGATGGGGGAGAGTTTGAAAGGATAGGAATTAATTCTTATTTAAATGTTTGGTAGAATTCACCAGTGAAGTCGTCTGGTCATGGGCTTTTCTTTATTGGGAGATTTTAAAACACTGCCTTAATGTCCATGTTAGTAATAAGTCGGTTCAGACTTTCTATTTATCAGGATTTCATCTTGGTAGACTGTGTATTTATATAAAATTTACCCACTTTTTTTCTAAGTTATCCAGTTTGTTATATAATTGTTCAATGTGGTCTCTTATGTTTCTTTTTATTTCTGTAGCATTATTCTTTCTTGCCTGATTTTATTTGTTTTAGTCTTATCTTGTTTTTATTAGAATAGCTAAAGGAATCTCAATTGTGTTGAGATTTTCAATAAACCAACTCTAGTTTTATGTTTCTAATTGTTTTTCTATTTTCGATTTTGTTTTTATATTTTCTTTAATCTTGGTTATTTTCTTCCTTCTGCTGTGAGCTTCTATGCTCTCCTTCTTGTTCTTTGAAGTATAAAGTTAGGTTATTTGAGATATTTCTTTCCTTTTTATGTAGGTGTTTATTGCTATGAACTTCTTTCATAGTTCTGATTTTTCTGTATCCCACAAATTCTGGCATATTGTGTTTTTGTTTCATTTATCTTGAGATTTATTTTTATTTTTATTTTTATTTTTATTTTTACTGATATGTAATAGTTGTACATATTTATGAAATACAGGAGATATTTTAAAATATGCATACTACATGTAATGATCAAATAATATTAATTGGAATATACATTATCTCAAACATCATTTATTTGTGTTGCACATTTGAAATATTCTCTTCTGGCTATTTTGAAATATATGATAAATTCTTACTATAATCACTCTACTGTGCTATTGAACACTAGAACTTGTGTCTTCTATATAACTGTATTTTTGTACCCTCTTCATCCCAATGGAATGCTACTATTCCCACTATCTGGTAACCACCATTTGACTGACTACTTCCATGAGATCAATGTTTTGTTAGCTCCCATATATAAGTGAAAACATGCAATATTTGTCTTTCTGTGGCTGGCTTATATCACTTCACATAATGTCCTCTAGTTCCACCTATGTTGCTGTAAGAGACAGGGTTTCATGTTCCCCGCATCCTCCCCATGCCTGACTAACATTCCGTGTGTGTGTGTGTGTGTGTGTGTGTGTGTGTATATACACACACGCATATGATATATATATATATATATATATATAATATTTGCTTTATTAATTCATCAAATGATTGTTGGTTGAATATTTTGGTTATTGTGAATAGGGCTGCAGTAAACATGGACATGCACCTATCTTTTTGATATACTGTTTTTCTTTCTTTTGGTTAAATACCCAGCAGTGGGAATGGTGGCACATATGATAGTTGTATTTTTAGCTTTTGAGGGAAACTCCATATTATTTTATATAGTTGTTGCATTAATTAACATTCACATCAACAGTGCATGAACATCCCCCCCCACTTTTTTTTGGCATCTTTCTCAGCATGTTATTTTCTGTCTTTCTGATAGCCATTTTAACTGGTGTGAGATAATATCTCATTGTGGTTTTGGTTTTCATTTCCCTGATGATTAGTGATGTTAAACATTTTTCATTTACCTGGTGACCATTTTTATGTTTTATTTTGAAAAATGGCTGTTCAAAGCATTTGCTCAATTATTAGTTGGATTATTTGTGGGGTTTTTTGTTTTGGTTTGGTTTGTATTTTTCTGCTACTGAGTTTTTTTAGTTCCTTATATATTCTGGTTTTTAATCCCTTTTGAGTTGGACAGTTAGCAAATATTTTCTCCCATTCAGTAGGTTATCTCTTCATTCTGTTGATCGCTTACTTTGCTCTACAGAAGCTGTTTAGCTTGATATAATTGCATTTGTTTACTTTTGCTTGTGTTGTCTATATTTTGAGGTCTTCTGCAAAAAAAAAAAAAAAGAAAAAAGAAAAAGAAAAAAAGAAACGCCAGAACTAATGTCCTGAAGTATTTCCTAATATTTTCTTCTAGTCATTTCATAAATTCAGGACTTACCTTTAAGTCTTACTCTATTTTGATTTTAGTTTTGTATATGGTGAGAGATCGGGGTCTAGTTTTATTTTTCTACATTTGGATATCCAATTTCCTCAGCACCATTTATTGAAGTTCTTTCTCAGTGTATCTGTTAAAAATGAGTTGACTATAAATGTGTGGATTTATTTCCAAGTTATTTTTCCTGTTCAATTGGTCAATGTGTCTATTTTTATGCCAGTATCACACTGTTTTGATTTCTATAGCTTTGTAGTATATTTTAAAGTCAAGTAGCTTCTTGATGCTGTCAGCTTTGCTCTTTTTGCTCCCAATTGCTTTGGTTTTTCAGGGTCCTTTGTGATTTCACAGGAACTTTGTAATTAAAAAACTTTTCTGTGAAGAGTGGTGTTGGTGCTTTTTTAAAAAATTAAACTTTGGCAAGTTTTGTCAAATAAAATTTTTGCATTGATTACTTTTTTACCAGCCTGTTCTTCCATGCTTCTAATGATATCAGAGTCACCAGGATTAATGAAAGCCAGTGTGCATTGCGTATAGGATATTCCACATGCTCTACCCAACTCAGCATTATTGCTACTGCAGTGATGGATGCCAGTTTTGGCCAACAATACTTAGTACTCTAATTTTGATTTCTTCGGGAAGTTTCTAGAAAGGATGATGAATTTTGCTTTGCCTTGTCTGATCGTCTTCAGAGTTGACTTGCACCCTAGCACCTTTTTAAGTTGTTGTGTTCAATTTGCTAGTATTTAGTTGAGGCTCTTTGCATCTATGTTCTTCCAGGATGCTGGTCTATACTTTCCACTATTCATAATGGGTTGGAATCTAGAGTTAATTGACTCCAGTGATATTTTCATCTTCTTTGTGACCCCCATCTTCCTGCCTTAGGTGCAGGACAGGCCCTACTCAAGAGCAGCTGCCAAGATGGCCAGGGAACAAGAAAATGCCATTGGTGCTTTGGAAACAATTACTTTGAATCTGTAAATAACTTTCAGTAGTATGGACCTTATAAGAATATTAATTCTTCCTATCCATGAACATTAAATGTCTTTACAGTTTTCTTGTGTCTTGTCTTTTTTTCTTTTTAATCAGTGTTTTATAAATTTCATTGTAGAGATATTTCACTTCTTTAGTTAAATTTATTTCTAGGTATTTTATATATTTTGCAGCTATTGTAAATGAAATTTATTTTATGATTTTTTTCAGATGGTTTGGTTTCAGATAGTTTTCATGATTTAGCTTCAGATGGTTTTCTGTTGGCATGGTGAAACCCCGTCTCTACTAAAAATACAAAAAATTAGCTGGGCATGGTGGTGCGTGCCTGTAATCCCAGCTACTCAAGAGGTTGAGGCAGGAGAATTGCCTGAGCCCAGGAGGCGGAGGTTGCGGTGAGCCGAGGTCGCGCCATTGCACTCCAGCCTGGGTAACAAGAGTGAAACTCCGTCTCAAAAAAAAAAAAAAAAAAAAAAAAATGCTACTGATGTTTGTATGTTGATTTCTTAATTTCTGCAGCAGCTGGATACAATCTTTTTGTAAAAGTCAATTAGGTCCATTCAGTGTGCAATGTAGTTTTTTTTTATTCTGATGTCTCTTTGTTGATTTTCTGTCTGAATGATCTATCCATTGCTGATCGTGGAGAGTTGAAGTCCCACACTATTATTGTACTGTTCTTACTCTCTCCCTTTAGATGTATTAATATCTGCATTAAATATTTGGGTGCTCTGATATTGGGTACATATATATTTATAATTCTTATATCCTCTTGATAAATTGACCCCTTATTATTACATAATACATTTCTTCATATCTTTTTAATTTTTTGTCTTGAGGTCTATATTATCTAAGTATAGCTACTCTTGCTCTTTTTGGTTCCATTTGCGTAAAATGCATTTTCATACCTTCCCATTCAGGATATGCATGTCTTTGTAGAGGAATAACTTTCTTCTAGGCAGGATATGTTTGCATCTTATTTTTTAATTCATTAGGCCACTTTGTTTTTCTTTTTCTTTTTTTTTTTTTGAGACAGAGTTTCGCTCTTGTTACCCAGGCTGGAGTGCAATGGCGTGGTCTCGGCTCACCACAACCTCCGCCTCCTGGGTTCAGGCAATTCTCCTGCCTCAGCCTCCTGAGTAGCTGGGATTACAGGCACGCGCCACCATGCCCAGCTAATTTTTTGTATTTTTAGTAGAGACGGGGTTTCACCATGTTGACCAGGATGGTCTCGATCTCTTGACCAGGATGGTCTCAATCTCTTGATCCACCCGCCTCAGCCTCCCAAAATGCTGGGATTGCAGGTGTGAGCCACCACGCCCGGCCTGCCACTTTGTTTTTCATTTAAAAATTGTGTCCATTTACATTCAATGCTATTATTGATAGATAAGGGCTTACTAATGTCATTTTGTTCCCTTTTTTTTCTGGTAATTTTATAACTCCTCTTTTTCTTTTTTCTTCACTTCCTTTATGGTTAAGTGATTTTCTTAGCCACAAAGGTAGTGTCTGTTTGCATCCCTTGCTTTTTAGTTTTACTTTCTCTATTACAGGCCTTTGTTTTGTCATTACTGTGTGACTTATGAAGAAGATCTTTTAGTTGTAACAAGTTATTTTAAACGAATGGCAACAGTAGCAGAGAAAAGCATAGATACAAGCAAAGAAAAATCTGTAAAGCTCTTCATTTTGATTTCATACTCCTCCCCATATTTAGACTTTTTGTTGTATGTGTTGATATCTTTTTATATTGCCTATCTCTTAACAAATTGTTAGGGTTATTATTTTTGATAGATGTGTCTTTTAGTCTTCAGACTACAGATACAAGTGATTATGCATCACAATTACAGTATTAGAGTATTCTGAATTTGTCTGTGTACTTAATTTTACCAGTGAGTTTTATGCTTTCAGTTGATTTCTTTCTGTATGTTAGCATTCTCTTCTTTCAGGCGGAAAGACTCCCACTAGCATTTCTTGTAAGACAGCTCTGATGGTGATGAAGTCTCTCAGCTTTTGTTTGTCTGTGAAAGTCTTTATTTTTCTTTCATGTTTAAAAAGCAGCTTTTCTGAGTACTGTATTCTTGGTTAGAAATTTTTTGCCTTTAGCACTTTGAATATTCCATGACACTCTCTCATAGCCTGTGGAGAAGTCTACCGCTTAATGTATCGTAGTTCATTTATATGTTATGTGCTTTGCTTTTGCTGTTTGTAGAATCCTCTCTTTGTCTTTGACATTTGGGAGTTTGATTATTAAATGTCCTGGGATAGTGTTATTTTAGTTGACTGTGCTTTGTGATCTTTGACCTTTTAGTACCTGGATACTAATATTTTTCTCTAAATTTAGAATGTTCTTTTTTATCATTTCACTGAATATACTTTGTACCATACCTCTTATTCCTTCTTTAAGTCCAATGGCTGTTAGATTTGCCTTTTTGAGGCTGTTTTGTAAATCTTGTAATCCCTCTTTATTCATCTTGATCCGACTGTGTATTTTCAAATAGCCTGTCTTCCAAGTCATGGAGTCTTTCTTCTGCTTAAGCAGTTCTGCTGTTGAGACACTCTAATGCATTATTCCATTCATGAATTCATCAAGCTGTATTTTTCATCTCTAGATTTCTATTTGATTTTTTAAAAATTATTTATATATATATAATTTTTTTCTAATAAACTTCTAAATTGATTATCTGAGTATCTTGAAGTTCATTGAGCTTCCTCAAATTAGCTATTTTGAATTCACCAAAAGGTTGCACATCTTGGCCACTACAAGGTTAATCATCTGTGCCTTAGTCTATTTGGTTAGATCATATTTCCTTGAATGCTCTTGAGGCTTGTTGACATGTGTCAATGTCTAGGCATGACAGAGTTAGTTATTTATTCCACTCTTCACAGTCTGGCTTTGTTAGTACCCATCCCTCTTCAGAGAGCCTTTCAAAAATTCAAACAGGATTTGCTATTAAGTTTCCCAAGCTTGCAGTCACTGCAGCTGTTTCAGTACTAGAGAGTATCCTAAGTCCAGTTACACTACAACTATCTTGTGGACATCTACGTACTTATTTCTGACGGACTTTTGGGAGATCAAGGAAAATTCCTTGGGTTGCCAGGAAAATACTTCACTCACTTCCCTCTCTTTCCCTCAAACAGGAATCTCTCTTAATACTCAGCTGCCTGGAGTTTGGGAAGGGGTGATGCAGGCATTCCTGAGGCTGTTGTAACCGGCATCATGCTGCGTTGCACCCAAACCCTGCAACCTTCCAGACCAGCACAGCAGGAAGCTCACCCAGTGTCCGTAATGATGGCCTGACTGCTGCTGATACTTATTGATGGCCTGAGGCCTCTTTAATCAGCTAGTGGTGAGGCCAGCTCAAATTTTGGTTTGTTCCATTCTTCCAGGGTAGTGGATTTCCTTCTGGCACAGGGTGGATCTAGAAGGAATGATGGGAGCAATGGCCTGAAATCAGGGGCTTTGGAGATCTGCTCCATGCTATGTTGTACTGTGGTGGTACTGTACTAGTTTCCAAGGCAAAGTCCCCAGTACTCTTCCCTCTTCTTCCCTCAAGTGAAATAAGTCTCTCTTTTCGTCTCTGCATTGCATTACCCGGAGTTAGAGGCAGGGTGACATGGGCACTTCTGTGGCCCCTGCAGCTGATGTCACACTGGGTAGCACCTTAAGCCCACAGCCTTTTGGGTCACTCTAGCACTGGGGCTCACACAAAGACCACGATCACTACAGAATTGCTGTCACTGAAATTTATTTGAGGCCCAAGGCCATTTCAGTCAGCTAGGGCTTGAGCCTTTCTGTTATGGCTGTAGTTACAGATTTTCTATCTTGCCTGGAGTAAGAATAAATATTCCCTCTGTGGGTACTGGCCCAGAGTCAAAGGCTTTGGAATTCTGCCCAGTGCTGTGTTCCACTGTGACAGGATCAACACAGACTTTGAATGCAAAGTCCCAACTTTTATATATTCTTGATTTGTATGTTTGCTGTATAGAATCCTTTTATTTCAAATTGAAGAACTTTCTTGGCATTTCTTGTAAGGCAGGTCTAGTGGTGATGAACTCTCTAGGTTTTTGTTTGGGAGTCTTTTTCTGTCCTTCATTGTTGAAAGAAGCATACATTGGCCAATGTATGCTGGCAGGCTATTTTTTTATTTCCACATTTTAAATATATCGTCACCCTCCTCTATGGTCTGCAAAACTTCTGCTGAAATAGCTACTCTTACGGAGTTTCTCTTATATGTGACAGGTTGTTCTTCTCTGTCTGCTTTCAGTTCTTTTTTAGTGACTTTTGCCAATTTGATTTTAATGTGTCTCATTGTGGATTTCTTTGGGTTACTCTTATTTTGTGTCCTTTGGGCTTCTTGGGTCTGGATGTTCATTTCATTCTCCATATTTGGGAAATTTTAGCTATTGTTTATTTGAGTAAACAGTCTTTTTTTTTTTTTCTCTTCTCCTGACACTCTCATAATGTAAATATTGGTCCCTAAATTATGAACCTTAAGGTTTCTTCACTTTTTTCATTATTTTGTTATTTTTGCTTTTTTGAGTCAATTATTTTTAATGATGTGCCCTTGAGTAGCTGGTCCTTTTATTAGCTTGACCTAGTCTGCTGCTGAACCTCGGCAGTGTTTTTTTTTTCTTTTACTTTTTCTTTCTTTTTTTTTTTTGTTCTTGTTTTTTTGTTTGTTTGTTTTTGCTTTAGTTATTGTGTTCTTCAGCTCCATAATTTCTGTTTGCTATTTCCTGTTTGTTGAAATTCTCCTTTTGTTGATGCATTATTCTCTTGACCTTTATGATGATCCTTATGATACTTATTTTGTATTCTCTGTCAGGTAAACTGTATAAATTCATTTTATTAAGATTGCTGTCTGGAGATTTATCTTGTTCCTTGGTTTGAATTATTTTTTTCTGATTCTTTATTTTCCTTCATGCTCTGCATTGGCGTATGTGTGTTATCCAGTTATACACACTGCATCCAGTCTGCCCAGACTGCTTGGACTAGAGAAGACCACCATCAGCCAGCCTGGCCAGAGATCCCAGAGTTTCTACCAACAACTCTTTCCCTTTTCAAGGAGAAACAGACTCCTTGGGTTTTTGTTTGTTTGTTTGTTTGAAACAGAGTCTTGCTCTGTCACCCAGGCTGGAGGGCAGTGGCATGCTCACAGCTCACTGCAATCTCAACCTCCCAGGCTCAAGTAATCCTTCTGCCTCCGCCTTCTGAGTAGCTGAGACTATAGACATTCACCACTCTGCTGGCTAATTTTTGTATTTTTGGTAGGGATGTGATTTTGCCATGCTGTTCAGGTTCGTCGCAAACTCCTGAGCTCAGCCTTTAAAATATTCAAAGTTCTGGGATTATAGGTGTTAACCACTGCACCCCATGATCTGCACTTTCTATGTATTTGCTCTGTGCTGAGCCACTGGGAGAAAGTATGACATCTACCAGTCCAAACCGCTATTTCCATTATTTCTTATTTGTGGCAGACCAGTTAGAATTCTAAGACTGGCAAATAGCTGCCAGTTCTTTGGGCAGTCCCAGCAAAGTTGGGGCATTGGATGCTCAGATCAATTCTTTTCCTTCTCAGAGAAGCTGAGAACTGATGTGTGTGTGTGTGTGTGTGTGTTTATGTGTGTGCGCGCGTGCACGCGCATGTGTGTGGTTTCTGTTGTTACTCGTGTTATGCTGAGCAGCAGGGAAGACTTGTGACATCTGAACTTAAGGGAAGCTTGAAGTTAGGAGCATCAACTGCCCCTAGTTTCCATCTCTGTTTTCCCCAATTTGTATACTGTGCTGGTCTCATCAGAGATTCAAGACTGGCAAGACAAGCCAGACCTTAGTGGAGTCCTCTTGGAATGGCCAGGGTACTGCATGTGCAAACCAAGCCCTTTTCTCTCCTGGGAGAAGCTGGGCGCTAGGGGTAAATCGCTTCTTGATTATATGGCACTATGCCAATAGTAGAGATTCTGGTGAAAGGGTGTTCTGGGTCTCTGTACTGGCTTTGGTCAGCCTGGTTTCACATTCACCTGGGCTGCAGTAGCCTTTCACTTAGTTTCTGGATTTTGCATAAAGGAGATTCATCTGTGATTTGTTGCTGAATTTGTGTTTTATTGGGGTTAGAGTGTACAGGGCTTCCTACTTTGCCATCGTGCTGATGTCACTTGTCATGTTTTTTTAATTGGAATTATTTTCTAAATGAGTATGCTTCTTGGTATTCAATTTATCACTGACATCACAACATCTTTGGTAGTAATAAGTTTTTGTTTCCTAATTACTTGTTGGCATATTATAAAGAATGGAATATTTTGATTGAGAAAATACTGCGTTTAATATTAAATCCTGGTATATGTTAGGACTTTAGACCTGAGAGTGTATAACTAGTTAAGATTTTATAATTTGGTGCACTTTTTTTTTTTTGAGACAGAGTCTTGCTCTGTCATCAGGCGCCAGGCTGGAGTGCAGTGGTGCGATCTCGGCTCACTGCAACCTCCACCTCCCAGGTTCAAGCAATTCTCCTGCCTCAGCTTTCCGAGTAGCTGGGATTACAGGCGCATGCCACCACACCCAGCTAATTTTTATATTTTTAGTAGAGATGAGGTTTCACCATGTTGGCCAGGATGGTCTCGATCTGTTGACCTTGTGATCCGCCTGCCTCAGCCTCCCAAAGTACTGGGATTACAGGCATGAGCCACCTCACCTGGCCTCTTTTTTATAAATAAATTGCCTACCCATTTTAAGATGATAAATCATTGGAATAGATGTTTGGATTAACTAAGTGGTTTTTAGATTTTTAGGACTTATATTAAGGATTATTTACAAATTGTTAGTGCCTGTACACTAATTATAAAAAAATTCAATTTAAAATTTTTAAAAAGTGGCGATGAACTTGCAACTTGCATAGAGTGTATGTTAATATACATGAGGACCATAGTGTTATCACTGATGGTATGAAAACCAGAAGACACAAATGTGTTTTTAAAAGCAGGACCTTGTATTAGGTCACATGAAAACTCTGCTATACTAATTTCATCACTTCGTATTCTAACTTATCTTCTGAGAATGTATGAAGAGTGTTAATATGCCAGCTCCCTTAGCAGAACTTCACAAATAGTTGAATAAATCTAATTTTATGTGAGTCACATCCATTGCTTCAAATACAGAATCAGTAACATTGATTGCCACAAATCCTTAAATTTCAGTGGAAGTTTTATTTTTGTATTCATTTCATGAAATCAGAGTAAAGTCTTTGAAAGTTCATTGTGTTGAGATACACATATGTTATAAATTCAGTTAAAATTAATATTTGATTAATTTTAACTTTACTGAGACTTGTTTTACTGGGAAAACCATAGCGCAACATGTTTTTTTTTTTTTTTTTTTTTNCACCTACCTAAAACAAAGTGTATTACCATTGTTTTTGAAGTGTTTTATAGTTTTTAATTTTGTTGATAGTGCTAATTATTCAATATCATTACTTCCTCACTGCAGTGCTAAAATGCCTCACTGCAGTTTCACATTTGTCTATTTATTCTTTTTATCTTTTATTTTATTTTTTGCTTCATGCATGTTGAAGACATATTATTAGTTGCATACATTTTGGATGCTATGGGGTTTGTTGACCCTTTTTTTTTTAACCCTTTTACTGATATGAAATCTCTCTTTTTCTCTGATAATTTTCCTTGTGTTGAACTTTACTTTCTCTATATGAATATCATATGATTAGTGTGGCATATTATGCAGTTTAGCATCTTTTTATTTTTAAGTTATCGGTGTCTTTATATTTAAAGTAGTTGACTAGTAAATAGCATATGGTTGCATCTTGACTTTCTTTTTTATTTTACTTTAGATTCTGGGGTACATGTGCAGATCATGCAGGATTATTGCATAGGTACATACATGGCAACGTGGTTTGCTGCCTCCATCACCCTGTCACCTATATCTGGCATTTCTCCCCATGTTATCCTCCCCAACCACCCCACCCCTCACTGTCCCTCCCCACACATCCAGCAAACTCCCTGTGTCCATGTGTTTGATCTTCTGTTCTTGTGTCAGTTTGTTGAGAATCAGCGTTTCTGGATTCATCCATGTCCCTACAAAGGACACAAACTCATCATTTTATATGGCTTCATAGTATTCCGTGGTATATATGTGCCACATTTTCCTTGTCCAGTCTATCATTGATGGGCATTTGGGTTAGTTCCAAGTCTTAGCTATTGCAAACAGTGCTGCAATGAACATACATATGTATCTTTATAATAGAACAATTTATAAACGTTTGGGTATATACCTAGTAATGGGATTGCTGGTTCAAATGGAATTTCTATTTCTAGATCCTTGAGGAATCACCACACTGTCCACCACAATGGTTGAACTAATTCACATTCCTACCAACAGTGTAAAAGTGTTCTTATTTCTCCACATCGTCTCCAGCATCTATTGTCTCCAGATTTTTTAATGATCATCATTCTAACGGCCATGAGATGGTATCTCCATGTGGTTTTTATTTGCGCTTCTCTAATGACCAGTGATGATGAACATTTTTCATTTTTGTTGGCCTCATATTTGTCTTCTTTTGAAAAGTGTCTGTTCATGTCCTTCACCCCCTTTTGAATGGGTTTGTTTGTTTTTTTCTTGTAAATCTGCTTTAATTCTTTGTAGATTCTGGATATTAACCCTTTGTGCTGTTACAATCAGTTTGCTGGCATTTTATTGAAGATTTTTGCATCTATGTTCATCATGGATGTTGACCTGAAGTTTTCTTTTTCGTTGAGTTTCCGCTGGGTTTTAGTATCAGGTTGATGTTGGTCTCATAAAATGATTTGGGAAGGATTCCCCCTTTTTGTATTGTTTGGAATAGTTTTGGAGGAGTGGTACCACCTTCTCTTTGTACGTCTGGTAGAATTCGGTTGTGAACCCATCTGGACCTGGACTTTTTTTGTTTGGTAGGCTATTAATTGCTGCCTCAACTTCAGCCCTTGTTATTAGTCTCTTCTCGGTTTCAACTTCTTCCTGATTTAGGCTTGGGAGGGTGCAAGTTAACATTTACCACATAATTGGAAGTAAATCACTCCTCAGCAAATGCAAAAGAATGAAAATCATAACAAATTGTCTTTAAGACCACTGTGCAATCAAATTAGAACTGAGGATTAAGAAACTAACTCAGAACCACACAACTTCATGGAAACTAAACAATTGGCTCCTGAATGTCAACTGTATAAACAATTTAATGAAGGTAGAAATAAAGATGTTCTTCGAAACCAAGGAGAATGAAGATACAATGTACCAACCCAGAATCTCAGGGACACATTTAAAGCAGTTTAAACAAAAATAAAAATAAAAAAAATAAAGCAGTCTAGAAGGAAATTTATAGCAATGAATGCCCACATGAGAAGCAAGAAAAGATCTAACATCAACACCCTATCATCAAATTTGAAAGAGCTAGAGGAGCAAGCATTTGATTTTTTTATAGTTTGAAAATCTCTGCCTCTTAGTTGTAGTATTTTAACCATTAGGCCATTTGCATTTAATATAAATATTCACTTGGTTATGTTTGTCTACCATATTGCTATTATTATTTTATTGAATCCACCTGTTAATTGTTCCTTTTTTTTACTATTATTTTTTATTTTCTATTAGCCTGTTAGCTATACCACTCTGGGGTGGAAAGGAAAGCATTTGCTCTAACACGAATAACGTGTATCTTTAGCTTATGAAAACTTGTTTTTATGTCAAGTAGATGAACCTAACATTAAATAATATCATGACACCTCACATATAATGTATGAACCTTCTAATAGTGTATTTCTATTTCCTCCTTCAATTCTTTGGGGCTTGTTTTTATTTATTTTACTTTTACCTATGTTATAAATAAATATCACAATACTATTTTTCAAAAACTTTAAGCAGTTATCTTTTAAATATTTAAATACATGCAAATGCCACATATTAAAATGTAATATTAAAGATAAAATTATTTATTTTGTGATAAGGTACAAATGTAAATTTTGGTGGTACATAACCTCAGAATAAAAACAAAGCTCTCATAAAATTAAAAAAACAGAAATGTGCTAAAAATTGGTTGTTGTATACACAGAATTCATAACTACTACCATGAAAATTGTAATATTTACCTACCACAATAGAACTATTGTTAAAATATGCAAATATTTTTATATGCAGTGTAAATAATTATACTAAGTGGTGTGTGTGTGTGTATGTGTGTGTGTGTGTGTGTGCATGTATGTCTGTGAGAGAGAGAGAGAGAGACAAAGTAAAGCTGATTCAAAAAATAAATAAAAGAACACTAGCATGTCAGTATCACATTCTCTTTTCCCTGATCATTGTCAATACAGCTTTAGAAAGGTTTGAGTTTTTTCATGTTATTTTAATATTTAGATAATTCATATAAATAAGATGCTTTTTGTACACTGATATGTCATTTTAATTTTTTAGAAATTATTTTATTTTTCAAATGGTTTTTGCATAGATAACTATTTTGAGACATGCATCAATATATCAATTATGTTACTCAATACACATTTTAATTACATAATTTTATTTATTTTTAGCTTCTCATTTCATATTTAACAACTTTTTCAGCTTCAACAAAAAAGTCATTAGATTTTGATACATGTTATTATTTTAAAATATTTTCAAATCTGCTGTTGTTCCTAGCCTGTGTTCCTTGAAGAATAAGGATGTCATCATATTGATATTTGTGTCCCCACAACTAGGCATGGCAAGTTGTACTTAGTAATACTTGGTACTTAATATAAGTACTGGTACTTGGTACTTAGTAATATTCAATGAATCTGATTGAATGGGTAAATCTTCTAATAATGTAAAACTAAAAGCACACAAATACTATATACTGCCAGTCAGAAGTAATGTGAAGCCATTTTTATGTAATTTTTCTTTTTTAAAAAATTTATGAATACGGGTCATCCTCACATGTTAGAATTCTATTTCAAATCGACTCCTATGCTCTTCTATAATCTGATGTAAAACAAGTTTCTTGTACAGATCCCTCTGACAGTCTTCAACCTAACATGCCTTTGATACCACAAAAATTATATCATTGATTGTACCACTTTTGTAGACATATTGGAGCATGAGAATCTGTGAAAGCAGAGCTGTGTTTTTCCTGTTAATGATGTCCACAACATCAAGCATAATACCTGGCTTAATAATTATTTGGTATAATAAATAAATGCATATGCATTTTTAAAAAGAGATTTCTATATATCCAGAAGTATATTACAGCACTGGCTTTGAGGTTTCTTTACCATATAATGCATCCAGCAGCTTTGTTTCTCTCCTGGGTTGATGGGAATGTGTCTGTCATCCTGCCATCAACTTTAACCTGACTTGCCATATTATTAGATGTATCCTTAGTAACATAATGAAATTCTAAAGATAGCCACATTTCTGAGTAGCTGGCAGAGTGTGGGCCTAATATGATGTTGAACATTCTTTATAAAATTGATGGATCATGTACAAAGCAAGGGCTCAATCAAGGGCAAAATTCTCCAGGGTGAAATCCACCTCAGGTTACCATCTGCATTTCAAATATTTGTTGATTGATTTGACTCTGGATGGGATTTTTCTCACAGGTTAAGTATTTCCATTACCCAACTTGATTTTCTTATAGATAGTGAAGTGGAAAATGCAGTGTCATTTTTTAGCCAATACAAAAATACAAGGCAATAATGCTGGAAGAGAGGGATCTAAGAAATTGTGAATACCAAATTTGGACCATGACCTTGCTAAGTCTCCTGACACAATGCAAAAATATAAGACTACTTCTTAGAAAAACTATACAGTGCATATTAACATCTGTTTGTCTTTTTTCATTTCAGAATTGATATTTTCATAGAATTTTGAATATAATTGTTAGAATAAAAATTTAATATTTTGTCTGATTCTAAATAAAGCAGATGAAATATTCCTAGGCCAGTTTTACAGATGAGGCAGGAAAGACTCAGGGAACTAATACAAGGGATCGATATCCTTTTTTAATATGGTGCACTAAGTCTAAGTCTCCTGCTTCTAATACTGTTACTCATCCAACTGTATGAAATCCAAGATTTTTCTTCTTTGAAAGGTCATGAAATAAACAAGTTTATACCAAAAAAATGACTTTCTGAACAGAAAGGACACATAAGCACTTATGAGTGATTTCAGCATATTTATTCTTTGTTATACCAAGCAATGCAATAAGAAAACTGGAGTGCTTTCTTTTTCTCTTGTCACCACAATGGTAATTCTACTTATCTCTGACTTCAAGTAATCATCACATATTTCAGTTGTAAACTACATATGCAACAGCTAGGCTTGTGAAATCTGTATTATGTGAAGTGCATACTTCCAATGAAATAATACTACCAATTAGACAGAAGCAAAGTATATTTACAGTAGCAATAATGAGAACTCAGTTATATTTTGTAGTAGTTAGTGCCATCTGGTTATTTCCTGAACAAACGCTAGGTTATCCAGAACAGATTAAAGCAATTAAAATGTAATGTAAATATTGTTATGGCACACTTGAAATAAACATCCCCTGGCTTCAAAATAATACCATATTATAAATAAACCTTCAGTGTACACTGAAATGACAAATGATAGTTTTGTTCATTCATTTATTCATTCATTCATTCATTCATTCATTCATTTTTAACTATTGTAAAAAGTTATCTTCAAATTCTTATAATGATGGACAATTTGTTTCTTCCTAGGGTATAGCAAAGCTAGATTTGATAAGAACATGATACTTAATGATGAATGCTGTGAACTCTTTTGGTGGATTTAGATCAGTGATGAAGATTGATGGTATTGTAAAAACAATTTATAAGTAATATGTAAGTTTTCTCAGATAAGCATACATTATTTTATAAGCAATTCAAAGAGATACCTTATATATAATTAGAATAAAACAACATATCTTTAAAAATTGTTTCTAATACACATAAGCTTTTATAAAATTGCATTACTTTTACATGTCTATCTTTTTTTTTCACATTCAGCATAATGAGAAAAAAACTGCCAAGGGTACAACTTATTTGTTTCAGTAGAATAGAAACAGTTCTATTTTGAAAGTAAAATATGTCATAGCAATTTTATTTTTAACTTAGTATAATAACCAGATAGAAAAACTCATTTTATTAGAAATAAATTCTACCATACAAAGTAAAATCACTGGCATAAAAATAGAGTAAAAATTAGATTTTATATTTTTGCTAATGTTCACTCTATTTCTTATGTCAATGATTTTACCTTCTATTTTGAATATATTTCTAAAAATATTTTATCTGGTTATTATCATAAATTAGAAGTAATTTGCAATGACATTAATTGCATATGGAAAATTTACATAGGTGAAATTTTAATACTTATTTTTTACATTTTTACTTTCCAAATCAGAAGATTAAAAGGTTTTATAATTTTGCAGTATGTTGGACATGGTAAATTGAGGAACCTACTAGATATCCAAGTACAGAAGTTAAATAGGCACTTGAAGAGAATGGTTTAGAGCTCAGAAAAGAAGTTAAGGCTGGATATATAAATTTCAGAGGCATCAAGCTAAAAATATTTAAAATTATGGTATTAGATGAAGTTATCTAGTGAGAAATTGTGGAAAGAAGGAAGAAGAGCATTCAGGACTAATTCCTTAGGTACACCAGCCCTCCATCATCAAGTTATCAAGTAACAAAAGCAAAAGATACCAAAAGAGAGCAGCAAAATAAGCTGGAAAGAAAACCAGAATAGGCTGATGAATTGGAGGCCAAAAAACAAAAAACGAGAAAACAGCACTTGAAGAAGGAATAGTCAGCTCTAATAAATGTTGCTGAAAGGTTTTTGAAAGAAAGCACAGAGGTTACCACTGGATTTGGCAGCCTGGATTTAAAAAAAAAGAGGAATAACTGACAATTAAACTGGAGACAATTGTATAAATAGTTTTCTCAGGTTATATATTTACTAGATTTTCTATTAAAGAAAGCAGAGAAATGTGAAAGCAGCTGAAAGAGAATGGGGATATTATAAAGTTTTGTTTGTTTACTTAAGGTGGAAGATATAAACCACAATTACATGCTATTGAGAATGATCCGGTATAGTACTGTACATGGGACTGAAAATGATCCAATGTGCTAGTGATGCAGAGGAGATGAAAAATATTTGGAAATGAAGTCCTTAACAGTGTTTAATATCAGCAACACAGGAACTAGGGTTAGCTTTTTATAGAACAGGGTCAACTTCTCCATTTTAAAAGACGAGGAGGCCGGCTGCGGTGGCTCACACCTGTAATCCCAGCACTTTGGGAGGCCGAGGCGG
>NW_016107565.1:1484548-1512741 GCF_001604975.1 Cebus imitator | reverse complement strand
AGAATATGGATGTAAACACCAGTGGGATGATAGATTTGATGGTGTTAAGGAGAGTGCTTCTATCTTATTGCTTTACTCTTTCAAAAAATTATAAATAAATAAAAAAATAATAAATGAGGAAGAGAGAGTGAAAAAGCAGTTGGAATGGAAATGTTGTTGGTATTGTAGTTACTTTAAAAATATTACTTGGCATATATTTGGCATATATATATAGCTAAACTTGGATATATATATATATATATAAATTTTATTTATATTATTTTTAATAACCACAAATATAACCTTGCATCTTTCTTTTCTACTTTCCTTTATAGTAAAAATGTAGGCAGCAAGATATTTTTATTGTAATAAAGGGATACAAATAGTTCAGTATTTCTTGCCTTTCCATTTCAACCCAGATCTGATTTTTTTAGTTAGTTCTTTCATCAATAAACAACTGTCAGAGTTCCACTAGTAGGATATGGTTTTGTGTTATTTCTGGTAATGGGATAGGTTTGTGCTGAGACAACACACTGTAGTGATTAAGAATCCTGCTGTTTGAGTTTAAATTCCAGCTCTGCTAAGAATATGCACTTAACATCTCTGAGGTTCATTTTATCCATTTAAAAATAGAGATGACAATATCACTTTCTAAGAATTCTGTGTTTTAGCTTAAGAGTGTAAACTAAGCTACTAGTTATGTGTTTTGCCCACTATATGCTCTAAATAGAGATAGTAATCATTGCTATTATTATTTTATTGGTCCTTATTCTAAGTGAATCGCCTTTTATAAGTTTCTCTTTTTTTCTTTTTTGAGAGAGAAAGAGTCTCGTTCTGTCACCCAAACTGTAGTGCATGGTATGATCTTGGCTCACTGCAACCTCTGCCTCCCTGGTTCAGGCAATTCCTCTGCCTCAGCCTCCCGAGTAGCTGGGATTACAGGCGCATGCCACCATGCCCAGCTAATGTTTTTGTATTTTTAGTAGAGATGGGGTTTCACCATGTTGGCCAAACAGGTCTCAAACTCCTGACCTCAGGCGATCGGCCCACCTGGGCCTCCCAAAGTGCTGGGGTTATAGGTGTGAGCTACCACACTGGCCATAAATTTTTCTTTCTTAGATAAATAGTCTTTATTCAGTTTGACATATAACAATGGAACCCTATTAATAAGGCTATAATGTTGATATCTGTGCAAATATTCTTTAAGAAATTAATAAATTTAAGCTGTCATAAATGAGTAGGTTTTTGAACTACTTTAGTCAAAATAATAGGTAGTTGGTTGCTCGTCTGATTTTAAAATGACACTTAAAGATTAATAGCGTGTTTCAGAGACTTCCATTTAAATAATCATATCATTGAGTTTTATGCTCTATTCAACACTTAAGCACATTTTATTACAAAGGTTCTATCACTTTAAGAAATGTTCCTTGGATAGGTCTTATACCTGCATTTGTACTTTAACTGTCCCTGAGTAATTATACGATGTTGGGAAAGCATCTTAGCCTTTTTAAGCCTCAATTTTCTCAATGGAAAAATGTGGGTAATAATAGTACTCACACTTCCTGCAAACCGAAATGTAACTTATAGCTTGGCATTTTAAATGTAGAAAGTGCTCAATAAGTATTACATATTAGCATTATTAGCTGTTCACATATGCTTCTATTTATGTACTCTTTCTGTGTGACTATTACTATTTCTACTGAATGATAAGCTAATTTTAGGAGAGCAATCCACAGTTGTGTAACAGACTAGCCACTTGATAAATCCTAGACTAACCAAAAAATGTAAATGGCCAGCCCTTTTGAGGTGAAGAAAACAAGAAAGGGAAGTCATCTTTTATTGACAGTTTCATGGGATTTTACAAGTCAAACACAAATTATATTTGGATGTTATAATATATAAGCCTATTATTCACTTTCCAGAATGTTCCTTTTATGATATTACTGGTGAGACAAAAAGGTCGTTAAGTCCCTTTATCTTTGTTGGAATTTCTGCTTACTTGGCCTATTTATGTTAGGAAAAAGAAGGCATGAATGGCAGACTTAAAATCTAATAAAACAAAGATATGGATATTGATTTCACCAAATAAATTTGAGGGAATTTAACATAAAGACATTTAGTAAATGGGTGAATTACCCATGTTAATACACTGGTAGTCAGTATACTATTTTCTGATTTATATGTTTTAATTTCTACATATTTAAAATAGTTGATAAATTAAAATAATTGCCGAACAAGTCCTCATATAGAAACATTCTATATGTTGTTCCAGAACAGGAGAGGATAAAGATGATCAAACTTCTACTTAAAAATTTATATAACAACAATAACAAAAAGAAAATTCAAATAAGGATCATATATTTTGAGAATTGTATGCTTCAAAAAATTAGAAGTACATATAAAATAAAATTATTAATCTATTTTAAAATATATGATCAATAGTTATTTAAATATTATATAATTGCTTTTTAAATTATTCTAATTATGTAAGTATCTGACTTCTAAGTTGAAGATATATATAGCATATCTCCTTAAATGTTTATTTTCTTAAATGACTACAGTTTCTATTTAATATAGATGAAGAATGATTGATGCTAAAATTATTATAATTTTGCATACCTACAACAAAGCAGTATGAAAACCAAACTTTGAATTAAAAAAAAATGACAATAGCATTTACAGCAAGTAATTGTTCCTGTGTGTATTTAACTAATTGCTTTCAGAACTCAAGTAATACCAAGAGGAAAAAACTTTCTTTGGTCTTTCATTAAACCCCTTAATTCTTTCCTGTGATACCAAATCTTACTCCTAATTTGTTTATTAAGTGAGAGAAAAAGGAAATTGAGAGATTTACCCCTCTTCTCCTTCAAGTTAACTAAGCCCAAAGGCAAATGTTTATTATCACATATTATATTTTAGCTGTCATACCAAAACCATATTTTAGCTACTACGTCCCACTTTAAATCTTTCAGCCTAGTAACTCTGACAGCAGTGAAAAACTCTTTTTTCCTGTCGTACTCACCTTTTTTTTTTTTCCTGTCATACTCAGCTGAAACATGATGATATTGACTACTTTCATTTCAATATGTTTTTCTAATGTTGTTACACAAACATTTTTATTTTTGAGAATGTACGTCTTAAGTTGAAAGCTTCCTGTAAACAGAGTCCATCACATTGGAAATCTCAAACAAAACTGAAGTATTTTTCACAACCTTTTATATTATTCATTTGAAAGCTATAGCAGTTTTCACATTTATGTCACTTCTTTCTAATAAAAGACATCCAAAATGTAAACCTTGTCTGTCAAACATCAC
The DNA here is from genome assembly GCF_001604975.1 of Cebus imitator. NCBI lineage: Eukaryota > Metazoa > Chordata > Mammalia > Primates > Cebidae > Cebus > Cebus imitator. The sequence goes on along the minus strand of NW_016107565.1, from coordinate 1,509,448 downwards.
TCTCCACTTATAAAATCAATCCATAAGTGATATGATTTGGCTCTGTCTCACCACCCAAATCTCATCTCTAATTGTAATCCCCACATGTCAGGGAGGGTCTTGGTGGGAGGTGACTGAATCATGGGAGCAGACATCCCCCTTGCTCTTCTCATGATGTGAGTGAGTTCTCATGAGATCTGGTTGTTTGAAAGTGCGTGGCACTTTCCCCTTCGCTTTCTCTCTCCTTCTCTGCTATGGTAAAGACGTGCTTGCTTCCCCTTTGCCTTCTGCCATGATTGTAAGTTTCTCGAGGTCTCCTAGCCATGCTTCCTGCTAAGCCTGCAGAACTGTTTGTGAGTCAATTAGACCTCTCTGCTTCATAAATTACCCAGTCCCAGGTAGTTATTTATAGCAGTGTGAAAATAAACTAATACAATAGGTCACTTTTAGTTTTAGTGGAAACAATTCCAGAGCAAGTCAAGAACAATTTAATGACTAAGTCACACACACACACACACACACACACACGTGTGTGCTCACAAACACACACACACATACCATTTTAATAAAAGATCTCTATCCATAGTGGAAAAGTATAATTGCCCAGATTCTGTGATGCATGATGCTCTGTTTAGTGCTCTGCTGAGAAACATTGATGGATATTACAAAACAAATTCACTTATAAATTTAGTGCAGTGGCACAGTCATGGCTTACTGCAGCCTTGACCTACTAGGCTCAAGCTGTCCTCCCACCTCAGCCTCTTAAGTAGCTGGGACTGCAGGCACGCACCACCATGCCCGGCTAATTTTTTTATTTTTTTATTTTTTGTAGAGACAGAGTCTCACTTAGTTTCCCAGGGCTGGTCTCAAACTCCTGAAATTTAGAAACCCTCCTGCCTTGATGTCCCAAAGTGCTGGGATTACAGATGTGAGCCACTACACATGCTGTCACTTCAAGAATGTTATATAAAATAATTAAATAGTATATAATATTTTGATATCATATTGTTTTCACTCAGTAAAATTCCTTTGAAATTCATCTAATCATATATAGAAATCATTCCTTTTTATTGCTGAGTAATATTTCACAGCATGAATTTACCATTTGTGTTTAAACACTTATCTGGATTTTTTTTGTTTTGTTTTGTTTTTGTTTTTGTTTTCATTTTTTGAGATGGGGTTTCTCCATGTTGGTAAGGCTGGTCTTGAACTCCCGACCTCAGGTGATCCACCACCTCAGCCCCCCAAAGTGCTGGGATTACAGGCGTGAGCCACCGCGCTAGGCCCAACCATTTATCTGTTGAATGGCATTTGGGTTGTTCTGAGTTATTAGTGATTATGAATAAAGTTGTTGTGAATATCTGTGTATAGGCTTTGATGTGAATATAAGTTTTATGTTCTTTTGGATAAATGCTCAAGAATGCAATTGCTGGAGTATGTGGTAAGTGTATGGTTAGTTTTATAAGAAAGTGCCATAATCCTATCCAGAGTGATCATACCACTTTGCATTCATACCAGCAATGCATGAGTGATCCAGTTTTCTCCATAATCTTGCCAGCATTTGTTGTTACATATGTTTTTAAAAAATAAGCCAATTTGAAATGTATGTAGTAATATCTAATTGGGGTTTTTAATTTGCATTTCCCTATTAGTGATGTTGAATGTCTTTTCATGTTATCTGATATTGTTTCCATTAAAATGTCTTTTGCTCATTTTGTAACTGACTGATTGTTAATTTAGTTATTCTTTTTAGAGTTTCAAGAGTTCTTTATATATTCTGGCTGTAAGTCCTCTGTGGATATGTTCCAAACAAATATATTCTCCCAGTATGAAGCTTTCTTTACATACTCTTCAGTGTCTTTCACAACACATTCGATAATGTTGAGTGAAACTAATATTTAACAACTAAAAGGCTATGCCACTTCTTCAAATAAATTAGCACATAAATTATTTTAAAATTAATAAAAGTATGTATTATATAGCATTTAAAAATTGACCCAACAATATTTAAAATTAATTTTCTAAAACACATGGATATATGAAAATTGGTTTTTGTAGTTATCAAAACTAAAATTTTGTCTCTGTCTTTTGATAGGTTCTGTTGCCACTGCGTGTCGTGACCCAGGGGTCCCAATGAATGGGACTCGAAATGGGGATGGAAGGGAACCTGGGGACACTGTCGTTTTTCAATGTGACCCAGGATATGAACTTCAAGGAGAGGAAATAATAACCTGCATTCAGGTAGAAAATCGATACTTCTGGCAGCCCAGCCCACCAGTCTGTATAGGTATGAATTAAAGAACAATTAAAATTTTACATGAACATAAAACAATGGCTAAAAAGTGGTATTGATGTTTTAAGAACCGTATCCTAGAATAGATTCTATATGAGAGTCTAAGATTTCAGAGGACTGTTAACCTCCTCAAAATGTACAAAATTGTAAAATGATTATTATTTTTCCATGGCATAAAGATTGATAATTTCATTAATTTTTCAATGGTTCTAAGATTCTAAAACAATTATGAATCAAAGCTCTTGAAAAGGTCTGTCACCCATTATTTACTATGTAACTGTAGTTATCCATTGGTTTTAAATTGTAAAGAGTGGATTCAGACTCCATATTAAAATGGCTCATACAGATCTTGCCTCTAAAATGGTTATTTCATTTAAGAAAGAAAATATTATCAGGATCTGTGTCAGAATTTCCAAGCTTTGTCTTTCCGTTTAGTTAATGTAATCTGAAAGAATATCAGTTTTTATTTGGATGATCTAAGAAGTTGTAGCAGCCTGGCTGATACTGCCAGCTATCTGTCTTTTGTCTCTGTGCTCTGCTATTGAATCTCCAAGTCAGGCTCTAGGAAATTAAAATACATATTATTATTGGGTCTGAGAAAGACTTAGAGGAATGTCCCACTTTTAGAATAAAAATAGTTAGAAAATCTGCTATATAATTAAACTAGTTTAATCTTAAACTTTTTTGTTCTGTTCAAGTGTTTTATTATTTGTGTCATCTTGAATTTACAATACATTTTGAACAAACTATATTTTCTCTACTGAAAATTTTATTTATTTACATATTCTCTCTTACTACACTGTAAGACTTGGGAAAAGATTCCATATCTTGTTCATCATTGTGCTGCTTATAGAATTTGGCATATGCAACTGTATTATGTTTTAGAGGGAGAATCTTATTTTTATTAACTTATACCTAACTCATAAATTTCATAGTGATTTATTTTTGAAAGTCCCATGGAAATAGGAAAAGAGTTTTAGTTCTTCAGTGAGAAGTGAACAAGCACAAACATTCAGTTATTCATATTTATTGACCCCATTTTGTAACTCCCCAAATAAAATTACAAAATCAAATTCATTAGTCATTAACTGTATCTCAGACACTGTTCTAAACAGTGGGAAATAGGCAACAAAACAAGACAGAAAAGTTCTCTGTTCCTATGAACTTACTTTCCAGTGAAATAAAAACTAAAAAAAAAAAAAAGTTTTACATCACATTTTCTCTATTTTTTAAGTTGAATTATAAAAACACTAAATGAACCAATCAAACATAAAATGACCCAAGCCATCAGGCAGTAGACAGACAGTTCTAGATCTCTGCTATAAAAAATAAGGCAGAGACAAAGAAGCAAACTTATTAGAGACCCTTTTATAAAGCATGAAATAATGGCATAGGCTGAACAGTTCAGATTTAGCTGTATCTCCCATTATACTTTTTCTATTCACACATATATTGTTGTTCGTGTACCATTGCAAGATTCTAAATCAACAAACATCAATTAATTTACATTTACTAAAATGCGCTCAGAAGATCAGGGAAAAATCTGTTAAGAAATGTTTGCAAAGAAAGAGACTGAAATAATGTTTCATTTTTGTTTCAAAATTTTCAAGTTTGTTTACTACTAAATTAACCTAAAAAGTTTCACTTAAATTAAAACTTCTCATTCTAATTAGTTGGAATTTGACCACATTATCTCATGAAGAAGATATTTATGTAAAGAGGAAATTATAAAACACCAAAATCTTACTGTAGAACTTCTTGCTTTATTGTGATGCTTACATTTGGCTTAAAGATGTTGCTTATTAGAATTACCAGAAGGGCTAACTTATGCCAATTGTTTTTATATAGAATCTTAAAGTATTAAATGGCTTATGCCAAAATTCTAGATAACACTAAAATCCAAGATGCAAAATTTGAAAATGTTCTGGGACCTGCTGTTTTAAACTTCCATTTTTAGACAAGAATACAGGTTAGCTAGCAAGTCCTATTCTGGAAAAAGGAAAAGCTGAATACTAAATCTTACTGAAATTAACCAGGTTGTGTGAAATTTTTGTATAAATAATGATACTGTGTATTATTTTTGGTAGAAAAGATAGCTTGAGGAGAAGATATAAATTGGAGCTCCTCTGAGGAAGAAAATAACCTTTTAAAAAAGTCTGAAAAATTGCTAAGGCTGCAGAAAGCCTGACCTCTGAAACTGATAAGAAAGAACTTCATGATTGGAAATACCATGCCAAAGATTAAACCCTGAACTTCTTAGAAACTCCATAATTCTATGTCTCAGACTCCAGAGCATAAAGCATTTTACTTGCTTGCATGTAGAAACAATCAGTCTTATAGCAAGTACCAAACAGAAGGATGTCATCTTTATGAGTGTTAATAGAATTCATTCCAACAAAATTGACAGCGTGAAAATTACTTTGACATTGCCAGCGGGAAAGTAGCAGCATTCAATATGAAGGTATATAAGAAAGACATTAATGTGAGTGGGCTTTTGAGAAAGAAAGATGACACAAATAAAATTGAATTTGAGAAAAAAATTAAGAAGATTGTAAAATAGTTATCAATAGTTCATGCCCATGTAACTGTCTTAGAAAACGCTACATTCAGAACAAACTATTAATGTTAGAATTATGTAAAGACTAACAGAAACCTTAGATTATGAATCTCTGATTTATATTTTGAATGCTTTGGTTAGGTGGGTAAAAATAGAGATGCATATCTAAATGCGATTTAAAGTTGAGTATTTAAAAGATAATTTTCTTTACTCACTAAGAGGTTGGGACTTACGTCAGATAATGTCTCTGCTTTTCTCATTGGCTTTCATAGATTTTCAAAATCAACCACAGCTTTGAAATATATTAAGAAATCTTTGATAAATAATTCAAATAGATGCATACCTGTGTTTCCAACTACTCAGCAGGCTGAAATGGGAGGATTGCTTGAGCCCAGAATTTTGAGACCAGACTGGGCAACATTAGTGAGACCTTGTCTCAGAAGAAGGATAATAAAGTAAATAATAGAATAAAAATAATTTTAGAGGAACTTATTTTAAATATCTACATATATTAAAATATATGTAATAAATTTTCTTAAATCTTTTGTGATAAAGGATATATATGTATAACATAGACATGTATGTATGCATGCATCTCTATACAATTTCTAACAATAAAAAGGACCAATATTCTTATAAAAAAACAAGGAAAATTGAAACAAACAAAATTACTCTCCTACCCTCTCCAAAATGACATGTAACTCAAGAGGAAAAAAAAAATCACAACATTTTGCTATCATTCTGGTCTTTTTTGTATATGTACATACACATAAGCATAACTAATTTTATTTCACTTCATTTCTTGCACTCCACAGATACTACTTTAAAAAAAAAAAATTGGAGGTTTTTGGTAACCCTGTGCCAAGCAAGTCCTAATAGGCTTTTGTCCAACACCATATGCTCATTTTGTGTTTCTGTATTATGGTTTGGTAATTCACAATATTTCAGATTTTTTCAGTATGATTTTATGTGTTATTGTGATCTGTGATCAGTGATCTTTGATGTTACTATTGTAATTGTTTCTAGGTGCCACAAACAAATGCCCATGTAGGACAGTGAACTTAACAAATAAATGTGTGTGTCTTGAATGCTCCCTTGACTAACCAATCCTCCATCTCTCTCTCTTTCCTTGACCCTACCTATTCTCTGATAAACAGTATTAAGATTAGACCAATGGCCTCTGAGCATTCAATTGAAAGGAAGAGTTGCACATCTGTCACTCTCAAACAAAAGCTAGAAATGATTAAGCTTAGTGAGGAAGGCTGGTCGAAAGCCCAGATAGGCTGATAACACCAAATAGTTACCCAAGATATGAATACAAAGGTAAAATTCTTGATGGAAATTGAAAATTCTACTCTGGTGAACACAGGAGTGATAAGAAAGCAAAACAGCCTTATTGTAGATAGGAAGCAAGTCAGTGGTCTGGCTAGAAGATCAAACCAGCCACAACATTCCCTTAAGCCAAAGCCTAATCCAAAGCAAGGCCCTAACTCTTTAATTCTATGAAGATTTAGAAAGGTGAAAAAGCTGCAGAAGAAAACTTTTAAGCTAGCATAGGTTGATTTATAAGGTTTAAGGAAAGAAGCTATCTCTGTTAACATTAAAGTGCATGGTGAAGCAGTAGGTACTGAAGGAGAAGCTGCAGTCAGTTATCCAGAAGATCTAGCTAAGATCATCAATGAAAGTAACTACAATAAAAAACAGTTTTCACTGTAGATGAAACAGCATTCTATTGTTATAGTCCCATCTAGAACTTTCATTGCTACAGAGGAGAAATCAGTGCCTGGCTTCAAAGCTTCAAAGGACAGACTGATTCTCTTATAGGGGCTAATGCAGCTGGTGACTTTAAAATAAACCCAGTGTTCATTACCATTCTGAAAATCTTAAGCCCATTAAGAATTATGCTATATCTACTCTTCTTGTGCTCTATAAATGGAACAATTAAGCTTGAATAACAGCATGTCTGTTTACACCATGGTTTACTGAATATTTTAAGCCCACCATTGAGACCTATTGCTCAGGAAAACAGATTATTGTCAAACTATTACTGCTCATTGAAAATGTACCTGGTCACCCAAAAGCTCTAATGGAGATATGCAAAGAGATTAATGTTTTTTTATGCCAGTAACACAACATCTATTCTGCAGCCCATGGATCAGGGAGTAATTTTGACTTTTAAAGTGCCATTCTTTAAGAAATTAATTTTACAATACTATAGCTGACAAAGATAGTGATTTACCTGATGGATCCAGGCAAAGTAAATTTAAAACCTTCTGGAAAGAATTTACCATTCTAGGTGCCACTAAGAACACTGTGATTCATGAGAGGCAGTAAAAATATCAGTATTATCAGGAGCTTGGCAGAAGTTGATTCCCACCCTCATGGGTGCCTGTGAAGTGATGTTTAAGACTTCAGTGGAAGAAGAAACTGCAGCTGTGGTAGAAACAGCAGGAGAACTAGAATACAAGTGGAATCTGAATATGGGACTGGACTGCTACAATCCTGTGATAAAACTTGAACAAAAGAGGAGTTGTTTGTTATGGACGAGAAAAGAAAACGATTTAATTGCAGTGGAATCTATGTCTGGTAAAGATGCTGTGAGCATTGTTGAAATGACAGCAAAGAACTTCAAATACATAACTTAGTTCATAAAAGCAGAGGCAAAATTTGGGAGGATTCTCTCCAAGAAGTTCTACAGTGGGTAAAATGCAATCAAACAGCGTCACATGCTACAGGGAAATCTTTCATGAAAGGAAGAGTCCATTAATATGGCAGACTTCTTTATTATCTTATTTTAAGAAAATGCCACAGCTACCCCAGGCTTCAACAACCACTGTCCTGATCAGTTAGTAGCGATCAGCATCCAGACAAGACCCCCACTAGCAAAAGAATTATGACTCACTGAAGACTCAGATGACCAGTAGCATTTTTTAGCAATAAAGTATTTTTAATTAAGTTATGTACATTTTTAGACACTTAACAGACTACAATATAGTGTAAACATATATGTTTACACTATATACACTTGGAAACCAAAAGAGTTCTGTGACTCACTTTATTGTGGGGATGTGGAACTGAACCTGCAATACCTCCAAGGTATGCTTATATTCACATTTGCTGTTGTACTTTTTTTTTGGTTTATATACACTTGGAAACCAAAAGAGTTCTGTGACTCACTTTATTGTGGGGATGTGGAACTGAACCTGCAATACCTCCAAGGTATGCTTATATTCACATTTGCTGTTGTACTTTTTTTTTCATACTCACATATTATTTTAGAGCCCAAAGGCAAAGTACATTGCTGTTTTTATTAAAAAACATAGCTACAAATTAGATTGTGCATTCATTCATACAATCATCTTCACTATTTACATGATCAATATAAAGAGCCACTAGCGATTCAACAAACATTATGAAATATATAGTATGCACTGAATTCTAGGTATAAAGTAAAATGTAGACAGAGTGTCTAGCTGATATATTAGTGATGAATTCTGACACCTGAATGGAATATTTAAATAAAATACAGTAAGATAAATATCTGAGATAGGCAGAGGTTACTATGGATACCAGAGGGGTGATATTTCATATTAGTGATGAATACTGATACCTGAATATAATATTTACATAAAATACAATAAGAGAAACAACATAGATAGGCAGAGGTTACTATGGATACCAGAATGGTTTAGAGAGAGCTGAAGTAGTACCCATTCTGGGGTCTACAGGAAAATTTCCTGGAGGCAGTGATGAATCTTAAAACATAAGTTATAGTTATATACATGTAGAAAGGAAACAGACATTTCAGGAAAAAGAAATAAAATGAGCAAAGTCATGGAAGAACAAGGAAATATAAGCACTAGATAGCATTTGAGTATAATTTATGTATATATAGTGTGGTTGATGAAATTGGAAAGGCTGTAGGGCTCAGATCATCAAGGTTCTGTGGGATTTGGGACATTGTATTTTAGGCAATATGAAACACCTGCAGAATTTTATGTATAGACTTAGTACAATTAGATGTTTTCACTGGGAAAAAATTAGGGAATAATTATTTCACGTATCTATTGTAATAATTCAAGAAAGAGAGAAAGTTAGACCTAATGGTAGTAGACAAGAAAAGAAGGACAGATTGAAAATAGCTACACAGTGGAGTCTTGGCAGGGCTTCTTGATGGATTGAATATAAAAATGCGGTGAAAAAAAGTGAAGACTCCTGGGCCTGTAGCTTGAGACTACAAGTAGATGCTACTGGTCATCTAACAATTTAGGAACCTAAGAGAAGAAACAAATTAGCTTTGAGGTTGAGTATTTAGGCTATTCTATGTTTGATGTACCAACAGGCTACAGAGAGAAATAGCCAGTAAACATTCTCATGTATGGTTTATACTTCAGCCAAGAAAAAGGTGCTATCGGTGCATAAAAATTAGAAGATAAAAATCATAAATTTCATATAGTCAGCAAGGAGAGATGTAACAGTAGAAATTAAGAGAACTAGGTAAGGAACTCAGGAGATCACCAAAATTCTAAGAAGAAGTAAAGGAAGAGGTGCATGATAATAAAACTGAAGTCTGTATAAAGACACTAGAAGAAAATCCCAGAAACACTACTTTCTAAGACTCCAGAAACTAGAATGGTGAATTGAAGATAAAGATCAACAATTAAGAATGACTACAGATATGAAGAGAAAGATAAAAGCAGCAAAGTCTTTATTATTCTTATAAATGCAGAAGTCAAGTATAAGCTAAGAAATGTTTGTATTGGGAGCAAGGTGGCTAAAAGAGATGGCAGTGGTTGAAAAAAGAATGAGAGGTAGAAAGAACCACATAAAGACATCTAGGCATGGTGGCTCGCACCTGTAATCACAGCACTTTGGGAGGCTGAGGTGAGTCCGTGTCTTGAGCTCAGGAGTTCAAGACCAGCCTGGGCAGCATAGTGAAACTCTGTGTCTCCAAAAATACAAAGATATTAACCGGGTGTGGTAGTGCATGTCTGTAGTCACAGTTACTGGGGAGGCTGAAGTGGGAGGATCACCTGAGTCTGAGAGGTCAAAGCTGCAGTGAACTGTGATGGTGCCACTGCACTCCAGCCGGGGCCACAGACTGAGACCCTGTATCATAAAAAAAGTAACATTCCAGGAATGTCCTTTTCAAGTAACATTGGCTACAGATACAAATTAACTATAATTGATATACAATTGATATTATTAAAAAAAAAAAAAAAAAGAGACATCTAATCTAGACTCTCTAAGTAGTAGAAAGATTATTGTGTCTCCCTATGCATAATTTAAAATAAAAATAACTTTAAACCTTAAGATAACTTTTCTCATGATGAATACCTTGGCACTTTTCTTTGAGAAACAACATAAGAGACATTTTTCTGCTTTGGTTTTCTGCTTTGCCAGTCTTATTAGTCATCTTAATCTGTCTCAGGTACATATAGAACAGGGGTGCAGAAAGAGACAATGAGAGTAGACGTCCCCTTCAAAAGGCTTAGCTATGCCAAATTAAAAAAAAAAATCAGAACTTAGTAAGAAGAGACTGATTCAAATAGGATTATTACAAAGGGCTGGGCAGGGAAGGGACAATTGCAACAGAGAATACTAAGTCTATAATATCTACATCTATCTCAGGAGTTAGACAAAAAGGTTTTTTTTTTTTTTTTTTTTTTTCTTTTTTAAAGAGGGCTAAACAAAGCTAGAGAGAACCAGGTGTGAAGTCAGAGGAAAGGGCAGCCTGATAGAATAGTAGATCAGAGAATACTGTACTCTAAATCTAGCCTGTTCTCTGGAAATATCCTGTGCTATCTTAAATCTGAGAGTGGAACAAAGTTCAGGAGCCTAGAAGAAGGCGGGAAACATAATCAAAGTTTGTTTCACGAGCATTTTATTTAGATTAATCAGTGAACCAAGCTGTTCAGCTAGAAGCAAAGAATGGGAACTGGCAGAGTCTGTGTCTTGCCATAAACAAGAGAGTAAACAAAGACGGCTTATCTAAGTCATGATAAATGAGCCTTATCTAAATCATATGAAGTAGGGTGTTTCCTTACAGTAAGCCATTTTTCTGTTTAAAAAAAAAGTAAAAGTAAGTAGGCCCTAGGGTACTTCGTTTTATTTTTAAGATGAAAGAAACCTGAGCATGTTTGTGGTTGAAGTGGAGGAAGCCTGGAACAGTAAGGAAGATAAATAATTGAACAAGTGGTTTGGATAAGGGAGAGGGATTATGTGCCCAGGTTGAGGGTGGTATCTTGGTTAGAAGCGAGTCTATCCTGGGATTGTAAAGAGAAATATTCAGGAGGCATTAAGCTTGGATATGGAGGACTACAGAACATTGAAGCAGTTTATGTCTAATCATTTGATAATGTGCCACAAAAATATACAAGCAATAGGAAAGTAGTAGTGAATGTATTAAGTCAGAGCAACTAGATAGTCTCAATATAGTAGGAGCTGAGAGAATTTTCTGAGTGACTGACGCACTAAGACAAGAGTAGCAGAGGAGCATGGAGGAAGGCAGTAACAGACAACAGACAATGGCAAAATTATCAAACTATAGTGATGATATTGCACATCTCAATTCATGCAAAGAACAGAAATGCTGAAATGTTGCCAGAATCAAAATTCTTCTCCTTATAAAACCAGTTTTGTGTGGTCCAAAAAATTTCATTTCCATTATAACTGAATGCTCATATTTATCTCAGAAAACTACAATTTCAAAAACCAGGTGAGAGAAGAATGCTGATGTACTGATTATGTGTAGGAGACATCATGAGAATGTGAAAATCCTAATCTTAATGTCCCTCACGTGCGTGTGTGTATTTGTATTTCCCACTCTCCCACCCCACCACAGAAGACCTCCATATCTTTCTTCATTTTTTGTTCTGTGTAACATATAATTTCTTGAACATAAACTCTGTTTCACAAACTTCAACGGTAATCCCCTAAAGAATCTATTCTCTGAGTTTCACTGACAATTTTTTGAAGCTCTCCATCGAAGTGTTACGGAAACCTTTGCTTGAAACTGCAATAACTGTACTAAATACATAAAAGGTGACAGGAAAGACATGAAAATAAGCTGAATATCACATATCTTATTGTTCCTTTTATTATTAGAGGTTTTGTTTTGCTTTGTTTTGTTTCTAATTTTTAATCTTCTAATTTTTCTTGGTACCCAGAGGAAAATCATCTTTACCACTTTTTTTCAATAAAACAATAACAGAAAGAGAAAGAAGTATATATGCATTCTTTTTGGTCTCTTGAAGCCAGTAAGGCAGCTAAATTTTATGAATCCATGTATGTTTGCATGCATGTATTTAATAATATAATGGCTTTCTTGAAACATAATGCTGTATTCAAGCATCAGGTACTATGAAAGTCAGTTCTGCACACAGCTTGATAAATCCTTTTGGAGAAGTGATTTCAGAAATATTTATAGCCAATAAATTGTATTAATGTTGAAAGAGATTTTTTTTGTTGTTTAAATTAAAGCACCCTGTGGAGGCAATTTAACAGGATCTTCAGGCTTTATTCTCTCGCCAAACTTCCCTCATCCGTATCCACATAGCAGGGACTGTGACTGGACTATCACTGTCAATGCAGACTATGTTATCTCCTTGGCATTCATCAGGTGAGTTCTTACATATTTCCACATTAAAAATATATATACATTTGGCTATTTTGCTTTAGCATTTGCACTAGACAATATTTATTTCTATATGTAGCATTTTTATTATTTTTTACTAATCACAGAGATAATACTTGCTCTAGCTCTGCCACTGCCATTTGGGTAAGTTATTTATTTGAGTGAGCTTCCATTTTCTCACATGAAGGTAATAGCTGGTATCACAAAATCTGGCCTCTTTCCCTGAATATTTCATTAGAAGTGTTAGATAATAGCAATTAAAAGATTTTCTGAGTGGAAAAGTCCCCAATCTTTTTTGTCTAAAGTTGATGCAATAACTATGTTGACCCTAGTAACACAATTTCTTTTTCTGCCACCAGTGTGTTAAAGCTGCTTAGTATTTATGTAAAATGTTAAGCCTAAATATACAATATTTTTTAACATATTGAGGCCAGTTTTTTTCCTAAGCAAAGATGAACTCATGAAACTTTAGCAAAATTGTAAATAAATAAAAGTTTTATTTTTGTAATTTGTAATGGTACATTCCTAACTGGTAATACCAAAGCAAACACAATGATAATGTTAGTTTTAAGCCAGGACCCTGCTATAAGACAAGGGAAGTACTATTATTATTTCCATTTTCCGAGTTGAGGAAACATTAATACAGGCATTAGAAATATGAAAATGGATGATATAGGGCTTAGTTTACTTATAAAATTATTCTAATTAATAACTTGAGGGTAGAAGGATATATTACATGAAGTGCATGACCTAAATTTCATTTCTAGCTCTACCATTTATTATGTTGCCTTAGGGACATCACTGACTTTAAAGAGCCTTAATGTACTCATTGGTAAAATAAAAATCATAATCTCTTCCTTATACTGCAGGACTATTGGCAAGATGAATTAATATTTATTAAAGTACCTTGTAATACCTAAGGTAGTATTAGCATGCACTTTCAGTTTTTCAGGAAAAAAAAATGATAACAACTAAGGCTCTAAAATTTTCTTAAAAAGAATATTTTTGTTTCAATTTCATTTTCAAAGAAGTTACAATATTTCAAGTATTAATTTAGGCTCAAACTACAAATTATAAAGAAATAGACTGTGTTCCATTGTTAAATAAGCTTTCAGCCTTCCAGTCATAATAAATACTACTGTGTCATTTACAAAGCCCTTGTTTCTAGTGATTCTCCCAATGGAGATAGACAAGGAAGTTGTAGTTACCATCAAAAATTAATGTTGGAAGAGATGAAATTCAGAGGTTGTGTTTTATCTCAGAACAAGGGTAATAAGTAATGAAATATGGCTTAATCTTTGATTTCTGCTACATTATTATACTAACAGTTACCAATTCAGGCCTCAGATCCACTGAAAATTTTCAGAATAAGTTAATTGAACTACATTTTTGAAGCTACTGAATAGATTAAAACAAAATATAATAGTATGATGGTCTCCCAATTTTCTTGTGTTACAGGGGCCCATATGTATGAAAAGTCTGGGAACCTCTGCACTACCTCATTCTTTCTTAACCACTCTTTATGCACAAGTAAACTGAGTAGCTGGACTCTTTTTGTACATGCATATGTAAAGGATGAGAATTGTGGAGAGTTAACTTCTATAAATTCTGTAGGTTCAGAAATAATACCTTCCACCTAACAAATCTCGTTTAGATGTAGGCAAATATGATAAAACTTGACGAAATAGTTTTTCTGCTGATGGATGTTTAATAATGGCAGGTTGTACTGGTTTCATTTTATATCATGAACTTTTTGACTTTTCGTGCTGACCTAAATGAGTCTATCCTTTTATTCATGTTTCTCTATCACAGTATAAGTTAGGAAATAGAGAAATTGATTGCATGTCTCTTGTCTTCTAAATATATGGGTTCCATGATCATTGTGGTACAATTGTTATACATTTGAAGATTGTTAAGGTAAGTTTATTATGCAAATCTTGCAATATTAACACAATTGATTTGAATTATTTACATGCTAAAATATCCTTTTTCACACATTATCTAATTCTGACAGTGTATTGGTTTGATATCTCCTGCATTAAGGTTCTATAAGAAGAAAATATATTTACTTTCAGGAAAAAGAATGCCTAATACAATGTGCAATGCTTCTTTTGAGTAATTCAAATGTAAATGATATATTTCAACTTTTGATATCAACTTTTGTTCATACCTGATATGTAGAGTTGAGTTTTTTGAGCATTGAAAATGCTCATAAGTTTTGGAGTATTATTGATGAAAAAAATAGTTTGCATTTTCGTGATGCAAAATACATGAATGAAAAAGTTTTAAAAATATATATTATCCCCCACATAAATAACTTACACAAGAATATGTCAGTAACAAGAGCAGAAACAAGGCTTCTTCAACTTACATCCTCTAATTCCAAATCCTATATCTTTTCATCAGCTAAACTCTTTGTCTTACAATCACTTATATTTTCTATGCATACAATGTTAATTTAAAAATACGTAAAATACCAAGTTTTTTTTTGTCTTTTACCTCTGCTTGATATTCATATTAAATGCGTTGTTGCCAGATTTTTATATTAGCTTATTTTGACAGTGTCTTTTATTATTTTTAAATGCTGAATTAATGTTTGATTATAAAACTATAATGGTTAATAGCCTATTAATAATTATCCTACTTCCCTTTCTCTCTTTTTTTTTTTTTTTTTTTTTTTTTTAGTTTTAGCATAGAACCAAATTATGACTTCCTCTATATCTATGATGGACCAGACAGTAATAGCCCACTGATTGGAAGTTTTCAAGACAGCAAGCTACCAGAGAGAATAGAAAGCAGTTCAAATACCATGCATTTGGCTTTTCGGAGTGATGGATCTGTTAGTTACACTGGATTTCATCTAGAATACAAAGGTAAATATGAACATTCCATGTTAGTATCATGATTTAAATTATAGGGTTTCTGTTTTTTATTTTATTTTATATAGGAGAATAATTTGTTATGCCCCATTGTTAGTGGTTGGTTTTATGTGCATTTTTAAATGCAGACTATGTACAGTTCATCTCATTAAAGGGTTCACACTGTACACTTTTCTTATTAGTGAGAAGGAAATTAGCATTCCCCTAATTACTACCAAAGGAAATGTATCAGGCAAACAAATTAACAAGCAGTATATTGGAGGAGTTGGCTGGAGCCACACAATATTAAAAAACAAAAAGTACAAAAAATGCCTCATTTTTAGAAGCTGAAGTTTCAGTCAAATACCTTCATTTGGAGACCACTTTCAATCATAAAGGGAACAAAGTAGAGGATAATTGTATTTCAGAAAATATGCAAGCTGGGTACCATGGCTCATGTCTATAATCCTAGCACTTTAGGAGGCCAAGGCAGGAGGATTGCTAGAGCCCAGCAGTTTGAGACCAGCCTAAGAAACATAGCAAGAGCACATCTCTACAGTTTTTTTTTTTTTCATTAGTCAAGAGGGGTTGCATACATCTGTAGTACCAGCTATTCAAGAGGCTGACACAGGAGGATCACTTGATCCCAGGAGATGAAGGCTGCAGTGAGATATGATCATGCTACTGCAGGCCAGCCTGGGGTAGCAAGACCCTGTCTCTAAGAAAAAATCCACAGATATTTATATTTAAATATGTCAATATTCATAATAGCAGGACAAATGATAGTTATAACGTTTTAGAATATTTCTGCAATTGTTTAAATAAATTATGTTAGAATGCCTATGTATATTTATAAATGTATTTTTTCTAAAATGTTATCGTTTATGTTTATAGAAACCGATTTTGATTCAGGTTGTGTAAAGTTTTCAATTATTGAGACCATGAAGGTCATGCTGATAATTCACCTCAAGTTATCAACTGATTTCTGAAAATATATACTTTGATTTGTTACCACCATTTGTTTAATATTTTCAATAACTGAAAATTATATAGAATAATGAACTTCAAAGCATCTACCTGCCAACTTGACAAAAATTAACATTGTGCCATATTTGCTTCAGATCCCTTTATTCTTGTCTTAAGAAAAATCAAATATTACATATACAATGGAAACTCCTTTTGCATTTGCCGTATGAACAGGGATTAGTCTCTTCAAGGCTATCATAAGCGGTCATGGTAAATTTCACAACATGACATGGGTAAGGAAGACATTTTTAGGGAAATGAAACTCACGGGTCGGCAAGCAACAGATGCTTGGAGTCCTCCAGTGTCTCTGGAGGAGATACTTGTAACTGTTTGCCAGGGCAAGGATATCTGCTCAACATAAACATAGTATAGTTTTCATTCCAGTGGAAAGATTGATCCTTCCCTAAGTCTCTCATTTCACTAGGAAAAGCAAGAAAATGGTCTTGTCAGTAGGAAAATGCACAGGCTGTTTTGCACAGACAATGAGGTTTGGGATGCTGGCTGTTTACTGGGGTTTTCTGCAAATGCTACCTGCTCTGTATCAGAAGATGCTTGGGGGAAGCTTAGACCTTGGGATTGTGGGTTAGAAACACTTTTAGAGAGAGTGAGTTTGACCACAACACCACTCTAACCACCTGGTAGATAATTCCTTTACCATTTGTGGGGACCTGGCTAGCTGGCCACTAGGAAAACCATAATGAGCATTTAAGGTCATTTTCAGACCTTCCTGCTCTTTTCATTCTAGTATCCCCCAATCCTGAATTTGATACTTATCTTTTCCATGTATGCATGTTTGCACATATTTTTGTATTTCTTATTTTCACATAAATTTTATATTCTTATTATGTTTGTATCCTTCTGAAAACTGATTTGGCCCCTTCAATGTTTTTGAGATTTATCAAAGTTAGAAACATATAACTTTAGTTTATTAAGTTCTTTATATTACTGCAACATATGGCTACATCAAAGTTAATATATAAATTTTTCTGCTGATAGACATTTAGATAGTCCGAATTTATTGCTACCAGAAATGAATTATGATGAAATAGGTATTTTTTTACATGTCATCTTGAACTTATCTGTGAGATTCTTTTTAGGACATCTGAATACATGAGAGTGGGATTACTGGGTCAAAGCGTATGAACCTCTTCAATGTAATTCTATATTCTGAATTATTCTCTGAAGAGGCCATACCAATTTAAACTCTCAACAATCAGAGGGTGAGAGCTTCAGAAATTCCACAGTTTTTAAAAATTAGTGCTTTTGTTAAATTTGTAAGTTGCTAATCTTATTAAATGATACCTCATTGTTGTTTTTATTGCCTTTTCCCTTAGTGCTATTAAGTTGAGCATCTTTTTCCTATTTTGCGTACTGAGGTTTGCTTTTCTTTTCTTAAAATACAATCTTGCTCTGTCACCCAGATTAGAGTGCAGTGATGATCTTAGTTCACTGCAACCTCCGCCTCCCAAGTTCAAGCCATTCCCATGCCTCAGTGTCCTGAGTAGCTGGGATTATAGACATGCACCACCTTGCCTGGCTAATTTTTGTATTTTTAGCTGAGACAGGGTTTCACTATGTTTACCAGGCTGATCTTGAACTCCTGGCCTCAAGTAATCTGCCCACCTCAGCCTCCCAAAGTGCTGGGATTACAGGTAAGAGCCACTGCCCCCAGTCTGAGGTTTCCTTTTAAATATCTGAATATTCCTTTCATTGAACATTTTTGATTTCTAATTGGTTTCCTATTTCTTATTTGTAGGGAATCTTTGATGTATTATGACTATTAATCCTTTAACTGTTGTTTATGTTGTAGTAAATATCTTACCACCACCTTTGGCAAATATTTTACTTTATTTCTGCCTTATCTTGCTGCGTAAATGTTTTAAAAATCAGTATCACAATTTAATCCTTCCTTTTCTTAATGGTTTGTGCTTTTTATGTCTTGTTTTAAAAAATTCTTCCTTACTATGAGTACTCATAAAGACAGTTTCCTAAACTTGTATCTCAAGTTTTAAAGGTTTGCTTTTCACCTTTAAGTCTTTCATCCATTTGAAGTTTATGTTTGTGCAAGCTAAGAATCTAATTTTATTTTTTCCATATGGTTAATTGTCCTAGCACCATTCATGGGCAGGTATTGCTATTGCTGTCAAATATCAAGTTTCTATGTCTGTTTCTGAATCCTCTATTCTGTCCCACTGGCCTATATTTCTGTCTCCAGGCCAAGACATCTCAGTTGACATCTCATCCTTCTATTCTAGCGAAGTTGTTTAACTCAGTAGTTATAACTTTTTTGTAAAGTTTTTTTTTAATTTATTTTTTATTTTTTTATCTACATGGATAGTGACAGTTCTTTCATTCTAATCTGTACATAATTCAATTCTTTTTCTTGACTTAATGCTCTTGATAAAGATTTAAGTACCATGTCAAATAGAAGCAGTGATAGACATTATCTTTGTGTCATTGCAGATTTTAAAAAGAACACACTTTTTACTTTAAAGTACCATGGCTTTACAATATGAGTCAAGATATCAATCAGGTAGATAGAGTACACCACCTTATTTTTTTTCAAAATCATTTTGGTGTCTGTTAAACTTTATAACTTCTATTTAGATTTTAGAATTAAGCTTGTTTTATCCATTGAATTTAATAGGGATTGCACTGAACTTATAAACTCTTGTTAATATATTGAAGTATATATAATTTTAAATCTTTCCATTTATCAGTACGGCATATCTCTCAATTTACTCATATTTTCTTCAATTCCTTTCAGTAATGATTTTTAATTTTTTATAAAAGTTTTCTCATCTTAATCTTAAATGTCTTATATTTCCATTGTTAAGTGATACCTTATTAGAGTTTTTGGTTGTTTTTAATAACAGGGCCACAATAAATTTTTATAATGTTCTAGTATCTAGCAAAGTTGCTTAACTCACTAGTTGTAACTTTTATGTAGTTTTTTTTTTTGTTTGTTTTTTGGAGTTTCTATGCAGATACTGACAGTTCTTTCATTCTAATTTGTACATACTTCAAATCTTTTTCTTGAGTTAATGCTTTTAATAAAGATTTAAGGACCACATCAATAGAAGCAGTGATCAACATTATCTTTGTGTCATTGCTGATTTTAAAAAGAATATATTTTTTACTTTAAGATATAGCTGGCAATATTAAGGGCTAATATGTTTTAGTTTTTATTTATTGAGATACATTTCAAAGTAATTTGTACATAAAAACTATTTACCTCTACAAACGAAGAATTCTACAAATTATATAACATGGCAATGTTATGTTGTTATGTAATTTGCCAAAGCAATACAGCAGAGTTATAATTTAATTCAAAGTGGGTTCCAACGTCCACACAATTCCCCAATATAATATACTACCCTCAAGATATTATTTATCAATTATAAGAGATTCTCTTCTATTCTCGGTGTTCTCAAAAATTTTAATTAAAATATAGATTGAATGTTATCATCTGACTTTTTAATCAGCTATTGAAAATATCACATGATCTTCCTTTGTGAAACTCCTATTGTGAAAAATTATAGTTGTTTTATTTTTTAATTAAGCCATCAATATTTTAGGAATAAAACGAGTTTGGTTTTTTTGGTTTGTTTTTAATATATTCGGTTGATTTCAACACACTATTATTAATTGTTTTAACTATGGTATATATTGCCACTGAATTATTACTGTCTATTACAAAAATGTGTTATTGAAGTGCTGATGTTGTCTGAGGTGAATACCCAGGTTCACCATCTGATGCCAAGAAGATTAAGGACAGGGACACACAAGAGAAGTAAGTTTAGCGGCGGAGGTTTAACAGGCAAAAAAAAAAAAAAAAAAGAGAGAGAGAGAGAGAGAGAAAGGAGGACAGCTCTCTGCTGCAAGAGATGGGCCATCCTAAAGGGGAAAGTTGGCTTGCTGTTGACTGCATCAGATTTTATAAGCAGGTTTGAGGAGGTGGTGCCTGAGTTGCATAGGGCCTACAGATTGGTTTGACCATGTATGACCTTTAGTTACTAGGAAGGCTGGTTGCCCCATCCTAATCTTCTTATGCAAATAGGGTCTTTGCCTGTCAGGGGCCAAATTGTCTTTTTATTGTACTTGTGGTTTGGCAAGAGGGCAGATGGAGTCCCCATTTTGGACAAGCCTAGTCCCAGGTAGCCTTTTTCTATGGGCACAGCTGTGGGCATTTACCTATGCAGGCTTCTGGCTTGCTGGTCTACATCTGCAGCTCGATTTTACAGCCTTCTCTTTGTTAGAAAAGAAAATGATTTGGGTCTGGCTCGACAGCTCTTTCAGAGGCTGAGGCGGGTTGATCACTTGAGGTTAAGGGTTCGAGAATAGTCTGGCCAACATGGTGAAACCCCATCTCTACTAAAAAGACAAAAATTAGCCAAGCGTGATGGCAGGCACCTGTAATTTCAGCTACTAGGGAGGCTAAGGCAGGAGAATTGCTTGAACCCAGGGGCGGAAGTTGCAGTGTGCTGAGATCCTGCCACTGCCCTCCAGCCTGGACAACAGAGCAAGACTCAGCCTCAAAAAATTAAAACAATTTTAAAAAGGCCGGGCTCAGTGGCTCAAGCCTGTAATCCCAGCACTTTGGGAGGCCGAGGCGGGTGGATCACGAGGTCAAGAGATCGAGACCATCCTGGTCAACATGGTGAAACCCCGTCTCTACTAAAAATACAAAACATTAGCTGGGCATGGTGGTGCGTGCCTGTAATCCCAGCTACTCCGGAGGCTGAGGCAGGAGAATTGCCTGAACCCAGGAGGCGGAGGTTGCGGTGAGCCGAGATCGCGCCATTGCACTCCAGCCTGGGTAACATGAGTGAAACTCCGTCTCAAAAAAAAAAAAAAAAACCAATTTAAAAAATATAAATAAAATTATTTGGAGGCTACCTTTCATTAAAAGGAAAATCTTACCAAGGACTTCCTTATTATCCGCCTAAATAATTTCTTTTTAACTCCTGTATCATTATCATTGATTTAGTATCCTCTTATTGGGCTATAATTTTTCTTCCTTATGCTGTCCTTTTCTGGTTTTGATATCAAGATTACAATACCTGCCTAAATTTGGGAGCATTTTCAATTTTCTAGTGTCGAGAATAATTTGTGTAAGATAGGATCATCTCTTTCTTGAACGTTTTCTAGAACTTCACCATAACACTATGGACCCCAGTGATTTAAGGTGGTGAAATGTTAACGGTTGTAAACATATTTAGATTTGCTTTTTCATCTTAGATTTAAAAACCTCTTTTTCTAAAAACTAGTTTCTTTCATCCATGATTTCACATTTATTGACATGAAAATATTCATAATATTATCTTACTTTATTTGCTGCTGCATGTTTTTAATACTGTTTAATAGTTTATTAATATTGCTTTCATCTACATTATTTTTTCCTTCTATTTTCTCATCCTTTTTCTCCTTTCTTAAGATAAATACTGCTTATTAATTTGCATTTTTTCTCTTCTAGTATGAGCTTTTGAATCTACAAATTTTCCTTTAAGAACTTTTTTTTCTGCATTTTTTAATTTATTGTACTTTAGGTTCTGGGGTACATGTGCAGATCATGTGGGATTATTGCATAGGTACACACATAGCAATGTGATTTGCTGCCTCCATCCCCATGTCACCCACATCTGGCATTTCTCCTCATGTTATCCCTCCCCAACCTCCCCACCGTCTGCTGTCCCTCCCCTGCATCCCCAACAGACCCCGGTGCGTGATTCTCCCTTCCCCATGTTCATGTGTTTTCACTGTTCAACACCCGCCTATTAGTGAGAACATGCAGTGTTTGATATTCTGTTATTGTGTCAGTTTGCTGAGAATGATGTTTTCCTGATTCAGATTCATCCATGTCCCTACAAAGGACATGAACTCATCATTTTTTATGGCTGTATAGTATTCCATGGTGTATATGTGCCACATTTTCCCTGTCCAGTCTATCATCAAAGGGCATTTGGGTTGGTTCCAGGTCTTTGCTATTGTAAACAGTGCCACAATGAACATTTGCTTGCTTGTGTCTTTATAATAGAACGATTTATAATCCTTCGGGTATATACCCAGTAATGGGATTATTGGGTCAAATGGAATTTCTATTTCTAGGTCCTTGAGGAATTGTCACACTGTTTTCTACAATTGTTGAACTAATTTACCCTCCTACCCACAGGGTAAAAATGTTCCTATTTCTCCACATGCTCTCCAGCATCTGTCGTCTCCTGATTTTTTAATGATCGCCATTCTAACTGGCATGAGGTGTTATCTCAATATGGTTTTGGTTTGCATTTCTCTAATGATCAGTGATGTTGAACATTTTTTCATATGTTTGTTGGCCTCATATATATCTTCTTTTGAAAGTGTCTGTTCATATCCTTCTCCCACTTTTGAATGGATTTGTTTCTTTTTTTCTTGTAAATCTGTTTTAGTTCTTTGTATATTCTGGATATTACCCTTTGTCATATGGGTAGATTGCAACAATTTTTTCCCATTTTATTGGTTGCCACTTCACTCTAATGATTGTTTCTTTTGCTGTGAGGAAGCTCTGGAGCTTAATTGGGTCCCATTTGTCTATCTTGGCTTTTGTTGCCAATGCTTTTGGTGTTTTAGTCATGAAGTCCTTTCCTATGCCTATGTCCTGAATGGTTTTGCCTAGGTTTTCATCTAGGTTTTTTATGTTGTTAGTTCTTATGCTTAAGCCTTTAATCCATCTGGAGTTAATTTTAGTGTAAGGTGTCAGGAAGGGGTCCAGTTTCTGCTTTCTGCACATGTCTAGCCAGTTTCCCCAACACCATTTGTTAAACAGGGAATCCTTTTCCCATTGCTTGTTTTTCTCAGATATGTCAAAGATTAGATGGTTGTAGGTGTGTGGCATTACCTCCGAGGCCTCTCTTCTGTTCATTTGTCTATATCTCTGTTGTGGTATCAGTACCATGCTGTTTTGATTACTGTAGCCTTGAACATTTTAAGCTGCTATGCAAAAGATTTGATATGTAGAGATTTATCATGATTTTATTCTAAATTGGTTGTAAGTATTGCATTATGATTTTTACTTGCTGAAGTGTTGCTTAAAAGTATTTCAAATGATCAAAATGCAATTTTAATCTTAATTTTAATTTTTTCTTGTATATACATACATAAAAGATGATAATTGTAGAAAGTTAACTTCCATAAATTCTGTAGTTTTGGAAATAATAACTTTCACCCAACATATCTCTTGTTTAGATGCAGGCAAATATGGTAAAACTTGACAAAATAGTTTGGCTGCTGATGGATGTTTTATTCTGTAACTTTATTATAAATTTTTAATTTATACTTGCATTGATCAAACATGTATGATTCTGATTCTTTGGCATATCGTACATAGGATTTGTTTTGTGGTCCATTATATTTATTTCCTTGTGTACTAGGAGGGAAATTTGCATCATATAATGAGTGCAAGTTTTTATATACATCCAATAAACTCCCTAATTATGTTGTTAAATATTCATCTTCTCACCATTTTTTAACCTGCTTAAACTAGCAATTATTGAAATAGTTGGGTAAAATATACTATTCTTAATTTGCCATTTTTCTTAAATTTTTACCATTTTTATTTATATATTATGAAAGCTTGTTTTCTGGTGCATATAAATTGCAATTTTTCTGGTGTTTTTTTGATACCTCGGATTTAGTATATTTATACTTATTAGCCTTTTTCTTTTATTGTTTGCTTTATATTTCTTTTGCTTTTTCTGTATTCCTAATTTCAAAATCTTCCACCTGCTATCAAATAATGTCAATATCTGAACTTTCTTACTTATTTATTCACTTACGTATTTTTAAGTTTACTTAATATGTGGATCCCCCTCATTCCAGTAACCTCCTACACATATTCTAAAATACAAGTTTCTTAAGAGGAAATACCTTATCTGTTTATTCACCACTATATACTAAGTGCCAAGAATAGCGTCTACACATAGTAATGATTCAATAATTATTTGTTACTTGATTGGTTTTGAGCATCGTAAAGAGGTGTCTTCTGTTTTAAAATCAAGTCATAATTTGAATATTTGAATAATAACATTATTTAAATGTAAGAAACCTTAGAGATGTGTTCCCGTTCTTCATTTTAAGCATGAGAGCTTGACTTTGAAATACCTATTTATGGCCTGGCGAGGTGGCTTATGTCTGTAATTCCAGTACTTTTGGATGCCAAGGCAGGCGGACCACCTGAGGTCAGGAGTTTGAAACCATCCTGACCAACATGGAGAAACCCCATCTCTACTTAAAATACAAAATTATCTGTATTTGGCATGGTGGCATATGCCTGTAATCCCAGCTACTCAGGAGACTGAGGCAGGAGAATCACTTAAACCTAGGAGGTGGAAGTTGTGGTAAGCAGAGACTGTGCCATTGCACTCCAGCTTGGGCAACAAGAGTGAAACTCTATGAAAAAAGAAAGAAAGAAAAAAGGAAAGAAGGACGGAAGGAAAGAAGAAAGGAGGGAAGGAGGAAGGGAAGGAGAGAAAAAGGGAAGGGAAGGGAAGGGAAGGGAAGGGAAGGGAAGGGA
>NW_016107565.1:1475642-1484244 GCF_001604975.1 Cebus imitator | reverse complement strand
AAGGAAGGGAGTGTCTTACACCCTCAAGCTGAAAGGCTCATATATATGACCTGTTGACAAAAGAAAGCAAGAAAGAAACCTAATTCTGTAGAGATAAAGTGAGGTTCTATTGTGAATTAGTATTTAGTAAAATTGTCACCACAATAAAAGTTGCAGCAAGAGTATCTCACTACCAATCCAATGGTAGTTGATACTTACTGATTACAGCTTTCTTTCTTATGGAAACTGCTCATGACCTTATCATGCTTTCTCTAGGTAACACTCCATGTAGCCCTTACTAAAGCCAAGTAGTTAAGCAATTGAGATAAAACCCATTTGCCATTACCTCAGCTAAATATACATCCCTCCCTATTTCCCTAGCTTGATCAATTTCAATGTTTCATCATTTCCAAAAACTTAAGATTTATGTTGCCATAAAGAACTACAAATGTAATTTTTTTAAAAAAGATATTATTTAGTATACACTTACTCTACTCTAGGTTCAATGATTACCCCTTTTTAATGCATGATCTCTATCCTTCCCATGCCTAATCATGAGTATAAATGTCTTCTGTAACATGAGTAGGCATGGGAAGGATAGAGATAATGTACATATAAATGCAATAAAACATAGAACAGCCTTATAAGTATTGCTATCCCTGTTTTACAAAGGACAAAACTGAAAATTGAATTGTTAAAATGATTTGCACAAGACTACATAATTTATTAATACCATTAACAATAAAGTCAAAGAAAAATATAAGTATAGGTAGAGAAGAATACATAATTATCCCATCAACTATGTCCTTCTTTCCCACCCACCATCTTCACCTACTATACCAGTACCCATTTGCACGTAATTCCACCAGGTCTTATTTTTATACCTCAGATGATATTTCTTTACAATAATGCTCCTGAGATCCAATGTCATGAATTCTCTAAACTGGTCCTCAAATCCCTTTCCGTTTATGGGAAAATCTCATTGCCCACTTCAGGGTCTCCAGGGTCTGTCTTACCAGCTTCCCTAATTCCTATTTTTATTTCAATAAATGTTTCCTCTCTAATTGTCCAGTTTCTTAAGGCTAACAAAGTGGTGCTGATGTTTATGATGATCATTGAAAAACGAACATCTCATTATTTTCAAGACTGAAATATGCACACCCAAATGCATGGACATATAAATTGAAGCTCTAGATAGTAAAAATACTTTTCTTTGTCTTTTATAACATATAGCACATACCTTGACTTAAGCATGTTGGTTTCTGTAGCACTTAAAAAGTAAAGTTATTAGTGGTTTTTTTCTTTTTTTTTTAATTTTTAATTTTTACAGGTTCATAGTAGGTATATACATATATATATATTTATTTATAGAGTACATGAGATATTTTGATACGGGTGCACAGTGTGTCATTATCAGGGTAAATGGGGTATCCATCACCTCAAACATTTATTAATTTATGTTACATGCATTCCAATTACACTTTATTAGTTATTTTAAAATATTAAAACAATGAATTATTGTTGACTCTAGTCACCCTGTTGTGCTATCAAAGACTAGATTGCTCTTCATTATATCTAACTTTGCTTTTGTGCCTTTAACCATTTCCACTTTCCACTCCTCACCCTTCCCAGCCTCTGGTAACTGTCATTCTACTCTCTATCTCTAGCAGTTAAATTGTTTTAAATTTTACTTCCTACAAATGAATAAAAACCTGAAAAATTTTTTTAACTTTTAATTTTTGTGGGTACACAATAAGTATACACATTTATGGAGTATGTGAGATATTTTGAAACAGGCATACAGTGTATAGTAACCAACATCAGGGTAAGCGAGGCATCCATACTCTCAAGTGTTTATTCTTTTTGTTGCAAAACAATCAATCTATATATACACTTTTAGTTATTTTTAAATGTACAATTAAATTGTTATTGACTATAGTCATCTTGTTGTGCTATCAAATACTAGATGTTATTCATTCTTTTTAATTACTTTTTTGGTACTCATTAACTATCCACACTTTCCCCCCAATACTTCCACTACCATTCCCATCTCTGGTAAACATCCTTCTACTCTCTAACTCCATGAGTTCAATTGTTTTTAATTTTTAGCTTCTGCAAATAAGAAAATGTAGTTTGTCTTTCTGTACCTGACTTATTTCACATATGTCCTACAGTTCCATCTATGTTGTTGCAAATATTTCATTCTTTTTTATGGCTGAATACTACTCCATTGTACATATGTGCCACTTTTTTTTTTTTTTTTTTTTAATACATTTGTCTGTTGATGGACACTTAGGTCACTTCCAAATCATGACTATTCTGAATACTACTACAGTAAACATGAGAGCACACATATCTCTTTGATATACTGATTTCTTTCTTTCATAGCAGTAGGATTGCTAGATCATATGGTTGTTTTATTTTTAGTTTTTTGAGGAAACTCCATACTGTTGATATTGTTCTCCATAGTGGCTCTACTAATTTACATCTCCCTTAACAGTATACAAGGTTTGCCTTTTCTCCCATTCTCACTAGCATTTGTTACTGCCTTTAATTAAAGATTAAGACATGTTTTATTGTTTATGTTTACTTCTGCCTTCAATAAAATATATATAGTATATATATAAAAATCTATTTATATTCAGCAAAAATAATTTTAAAAATAAACTAAAATATTTTAGATGCAGCAGATCTAAAATATATCTTCTGATAAATTTTATTTGGAGACTATAAGGAGGCAAAATAATCTTTTACCTATTATCTGTTCAGTAGTCAAATCACTATTAAGCAGATAAAATTAATTATGCATAAAAATAACGCTAATAACTTGTCTGCTTCATATTTTTTTTCAGAAACTAAAATCACCTTTTCCCCTTCTGCCTAGACATTTGTATAAGTATTCTCCAGGTGTTTTTGAAATTTCCAGGTGTAATTGCTATGGCATATGTGGAAATAAACAAAGTCAGTATTATTCAAAGAAAGCTAATCGCCAAGGATTTAAAGCAGTATGTAAACATAATAATGAGATAAGAGCATTCTCTTAAGCTGAGCTAGCAATGTAAAATTGTTGCAGAGACAATATTTTTAAATTTGTTAAACATGTTTCCCTTTCCTCAAAAAACAGGATATGTGCATTATAGTTTCACTGACATTTTATTGAAACTTTGGGGAAACTTCAAAGAAGGAGAAACTAAACTTTTCAAAAGATGAATATTAGGAGAATAGACTTGTCAACGAGATTAATCCTTTCAAACAGAAATTTAAATCCTTCCTTTACCCTCCAGGGACTGAGTTCAATTTCATGAAGCCCAGCTATAAATGATAGGTTTCTGTTCAGTCTAAAAATTACATTGTGTTTTCTTGCTTGTTTAAGGGAAGGTACAATGTAAGGTTTTATTTTCATAAATAAACAAATCAACCTCTGCATCACTAAAGCCTCATTCTTAGTAACCAAATTAAGTAGTCATCCTGCTGTTTCTTTCATAAAAAGAGTGTGTGAATATTTTATATGAAATAAATGTATTTCACTGTTTGAGATGAAATTTTTATAGAGCAACTTGAGTATAATATATGGAATGTAAATTTTGTGTATGTGTATAAATGTGCGTATATGTGTGCTTGGATAAGATCAAGTCATTTAGCTCTGGTTTGAAATTCAGGAATCAAGTTTATCCTACTTGCACATGTCAGCACACCGCCTCCCCTACATGCTTCCCATCACATTTTCACCTAATCTGTTCCTTATTCTCTCAATGCTCACTTTAGATACCTCTTCTTCAGGGAGGTTCCTGAATGCTTCCCTTTATACAACATTCCAAAATTGCAAGTCTTTATTTAATATAATTTCTATCTTCACAGACTGTAATTTCCATAAGCACCAGAACATTTTCTAATTGTCTATTGCTACATTTTCAGAGTTAGTAGGGTAGTGAGCCCTTAAGTATTTGTAGATAGAAAGGAAAGAAAGAAGGAAAGAAACAAAGTGAACCTTCTTCATTTCTCTGATATTCTTTCAAAATTATTTAAATGTTTGGTTCCACCATTTCCTCTTTAGTTGAATCGGAGAAACTATACATAGTGTTCTTCTTAAAGCACAAATTTCTCATTTCTTATAAATGTTAAAGTACATTAAACTCTTTACAAACTTTTATTAGTGAAATAAACATATTCTTATTGGTGTAATTAAATATATTTTGATATAAAAATACGTTTGTAGTAGCCAAACACCAAGATATAGTTGACTTAAGTTCCAGAGATTCTGTGACTCATATTCAGAGATACACCTACTTTCTGATTTCTTATTAACACAAAACAAGTTCTAATGTAGAAAAATCACCACATTTATTTCCCTGATTTATTGTTAATGGTTTTTACATTGTATATTTATTATTTATTAAGTAATCAATAATTACAAAATGGAGATAATTGCAAGGCCTCATTCAGATTTGTTATTAACAAAGTGTTCTAGTACCTGTTCCATAAAATGAATGAGCTAATCTTTCTATTTCTCTACATGTTTTCAAAATATTCTGTCAGTCTCTTTGTTCATTATCTGGGTGCAATGAAAACAATTCCTCTGTAGTGAAAGGATTTTATTTTTTCAATCTGTCTGTTCTAGCTTTGAAAGTCTTTGGCATAGGGTTAATCTGTCCAAAAATACTGTGGTTTGGATTTTGTGAAGATTTTTTTGCTATTTTATAATGGGGAGACCTCTGAATGTGGGGAATGACTGGAGTAAATAGGGTAAGAAAAATGATTGCAAGGCAGAGAAATAGAGCTGTTTATGTTGCCCTAGGTGGTGAAATGAACTGAGTTCAACATAGCAGAAAAACCACTTCTAGGTTCAGTAACATGAGATGGGCATTACTTGTCAGGAGATCTTTTTGGTTGAGACAGAGTCTGGCTCTGTAGCCAGGCGCCAGACTGGAGTGCAGTGGCGCGATCTCGGCTCACTGAAACCTCCTCCTCCCGGGTTCAAGCAATTCTCCTGTCTCAGCCTCCTGAGTAGCTGGGACTACAGGCACACACCACAACACCCAGCTAGTTTTTGTACTTTTAGTAGAGACGGGGTTTCAACGTGTTAGCCAGGATGGTCTCGATCTGTTGACCTCGTGATCTGCCCGCCTCAGCCTCCCAAAGTGCTGGGATTATAGGTGTGAGCCACTGCACCTGGTTGGGGAGATCTTTTAAATAAAGACGTTTTATAAAGGATCCTGCTTTTTTCCAAAGTAATTCATTTATAGTATCTACACGTAGATTATAGCACATAATACTTATAATACATTCTAAAACCCTATGTTTGAATATACACACTAGATACTAAGTTTAATGAGAAGATCTATGAAGATCTTTATAATTTATTTATTATCTTACTAATCAATATGCATTAGCAATTTGTCAGATATGGATAAGGGCTCCTTTGTACTTTGAGGCCCCAAACAAAGACAGAAATGGTGTTGTTGCTTTTCATTGTGAGCTAGAAGAAGGAATGAACATGTCTTAAAGGTTCCAAAAAAAAAGTCAGTTGTCCCTTGGTATTTCTGGAGAACTGGGTCCAGGACTTCTCAGATACTAACATTCATAGATGTGAATATACAACATATATACATCCTTCCATATACATTAAATAATATCCAGATTACTAATAATATAGGATATAATATAAATGCTAAGTAAACAGTTGTTATACTGTGTTATTTAGGGAATAATGACAAGATTGTACATAGTACAGATACCGTTTTTTCAAAATATTTTCAATCTGCAGGTGACTGTATCCACAGATACAGTACCCATGTATTACAGAATGCTAACTGTATTTTAAAGCAATTAATGTTGTATTAACACTGTTTTACAGCAAAACTCCGAGAGTCCTGCTTTGATCCAGGCAATATAATGAATGGCACCAGACTTGGAATGGATTATAAATTAGGGTCAACAGTCACCTATTACTGTGATGCTGGTTATGTTCTTCAAGGTTATTCAACACTCACCTGTATCATGGGAGATGATGGAAGACCTGGATGGAATAGAGCCTTGCCAAGTTGTCATGGTGAGAAACATATTTTTTTTTTTGCTGAATTTTCATTATTAAAAAAAAATAAAAAAAAGTACTTAAAGTCATTTCTGTGTTTCAAAAAATCAACTATTCAACATAAAATCTACAAGTGTGATATTGGCAATGCAGAGATTTTTGTCAAAGATTTTTAAGTTGAATTCAATAAAGAACTGGTTTTGGAAAAGTGCTTATATTCCCAGGTTTCTCTAAAGCAATATGCCTATTATAATAGGCAAACTTTCTGAGAACTGTTTTATTGCCTATTATGCTAGTTTGTGTGCCCTCAGGACTTGTACCTGAAAATGTTAGATGCTCAGAAAATATTGACTGAGTACATGAGGAACAAACACACTGAAACTGACATTTCAACACAAGTAGATAAATTTAATAATTTAAATATTATTAAAATTGATGAGAAATCTTTACCTGTAATAAGGATAAAGAAGAATATATATTTCTTCTAGGAATTAGGTTGTCTAGAAAGAGACATAATACTACATATTTAAAAATCATATACTTGTATATAACTTTATATAAGAATGGAGATACAGTGAGAAAGATCATTTAGGCAAAACAGAGAAACAATGATATCACTGCTTACGGTTGCTAGAGACTGCCTAGTCTCTAGTGACTGATCCTAATGCATTGTACAAAAAATAACACAGTGGAGGTATGATCTAGGACAGATTTCCCAAACTATGGGTCACCACCAGTGAATCATAAAATCAATTCATTGGGTTGTGACCAGCATTTTTATAATAGACATAGAAGTGAATCAAATGAAATTACATTAAAAATTAATTAAAGTAATAGGAAAAAAGTATACTTTAAGGAACATAGAGTACTTTTTTTGTTTGTTTTTGAGATGGAGTCTGGCTCTGCTGCTCAGGCTGGAGTGCAGCGGCATGATCTAGGCTCGCTGCAGCTCCATCTCCCATGTTCAAGAAATTCTCCTGCCTCAGCCTCCCTAAAGGCTGGGATTACAGGTGTACACCACCACACCCAGATACTTTCTGTATTTTTAATAGAGATCGGATTTTGCCATGTTTCCCAGGCTGGTCTCAAACTTCTGGCCTCAAGGAATCCTTTCACCTTGGTATCCCAAAGTGCTGGGACTACAGGGGTGAGCCACACACCTTGCCAAGAGTACATATTACTTTTGGAACTTTTCTCTGTTGTATACAAAGAAATAAATAAAATAAAATAAATCTGCATCTGTGCACATATGTACCTGCAAGCATTCAAGTGTTTGTTTGCATTGGGCTATGATATAATATTCATTTCCTACTATTAATTTCAGCGGAATAACAAAAATTTTTAGTATCTAATACACATGGTAATTTTTTCCTAGTTGTAGAATGTATTCATTTATGAGAATTACATGTGCATGATTTCTGACTTACCCCTCTCCGAGTTTATTTTGTCTCATCTGAGTTTATTTTGTCCCCAATTATGAAAGGGGGATAATTAATATTTTTTACTTCGAAATGTTTTTATAAGAAACAAAGAAATGGTAGACATCTTCTGATATCGATCATTAGCAGAACAGCTGGTTAATTTTTGACTCACATTGATGGTTCATCTATCAGAAGATAAAGGGAATAAAAAGAGTAATAACTACTTTGGGCTTAATTATTCCAATGAGAGAAAAAGTGATTGATGGCATGGAAGTTTATAGGAAATTTAAGAGAAAGGGTCATATTATTTTATTAGTATTTAGAAATGTAGATATTAGTATTATCTAATTTAGAATCAGAAAAATCTAATTTAGCTAGAAAAAAACATAATAAGAAAAGAACTTTTCAGAATTTATTGTCAGTGATTATTTGGAAACTATAAAAAATTTCTGAAATTTCCAGGAGCCAGATGCAAAATAACCAAAAGTCCTGATGCAGAAATATCAAAGGACACAAAAAACTATAGATTAAAAAGATAGATGTTAATCACAGGGATAAATGATTAAGTAGATGGCTTTCAATGACAGGTGAAAAAGTAAGTAACACTAGAGTATAGCATGCATTCACTAAGAATATGCCCACCAAATCTAATCACACTCTTTTCTAATAGGTCATAGAAATGTCAGTTTCAGCATGAAATGTGCCATAATATTTTTTAAAAATCCTTTTGAGCCAAAATCATTTTATAGGGTTAATTATAGCACAATTAAGTAGTTGATACATTGGATAGTTCATATCTACAGACATTTTAGAGAGTACAGCAGGCCTGGATTCAAATAGGTGTCTTCTGACACTTATGACATAAGGCAAGCTGAGTCTTGACATTTAAATCTCTAAAACTAGGTTAATAGTTATTAATTCAGTAGATTATTTTGAAGATTTAATTAGTAAACACAACACATACAGAGGATCTAATAAAGTGTCTGACAAAGTGGGAAAATAAATATATAAGGGTTGTGATTTTCTTTTTTTTTTTCCCATTTATTTATTTTATTGTATTTTAGGTTTTGGGGTACATGTGAAGAACATGCAAAATTGTTGCATAGGAACACACGTGGCAGTGTGATTTGCTGCCTTCCTCCCCATCACCTACATCTAGCATTTCTCCCCT
>NW_016107565.1:1450177-1469862 GCF_001604975.1 Cebus imitator | reverse complement strand
TCTCTGCTCAGTCCCCTTTTTGAACCGGTGATTGGGCGACTTCCCGTGGCTCCAATCGCCAGCCAAAAGGGCACCCGGACCGGTGTATTTTGTACGGAGAACCGCTGCAGCCGCGCGGGACAAAGCAGCGGCGCTGGCCGGCACAGCCGCGCTGGCCGAAACAGCCGAGCTGGCGACCGTGGAGCACCTCTGCCCGGGAATTTCCTAGTCTGTGGGCAATAAAAACGCGGCGCCCACTCACCCTCTGCGTTTTCACTGGGAGCTGCAATCCTGAGCTGTTCCTAAACGGCCATCTTGGATCGTCCCCCCAGGGTTGTGATTTTCAATGCAGTATTCCAAGAAAAGCAAAGTACTGATAAACATGCATTATCTTGTATTGTGCGCTATATTTTGGTAAACTAGTATATTTCTCATTTTAATATTAATTAAAAATAATTTATGTTATGTTGTGAATACACACATTCATTCACTCCTGAAAATTGAACAGGTGTTGAGTATTTAAAAATTTCCCTAAGAGGTAATTTTTACCATCAATTAAGTTAGATATTAGACTTTTAATCAAAATGGACATATATTGTTGACATCAAATACAATTTATTTGGTGAATTCTTTAAGCTATTAGAAAAACAGCTTAAGCTAAGTTTATGATCACAATCAATAATTTCTAGTATAGTTGAGGAAAAAGTCCTATGTTTTAGAATTAAGTATATTTAATAATAAACAATGAATTTTTTTAAGAAGTCTGGGTTTTTGCGTGACATTTCACTTTATTTCTTTAGCATATCGAATAATAAGATGCTGTGTAATTTGCAAGGTTTTTGGGAAAATCTATTAACTTATTTTAAATATTGATTATGTGGCTGTCACTGTCACACAATAAGGAGCATTTAATATATTTTAGTCTCCTAATCAAGGTCACACATATCTAATTATTTTTCCTCAGCACTTATACACAGGACTGGCTGACTTTCAGATGTAATAACTTAATACTTGCTTTTTTTCTTTCAAATAGGGTCTCACTCTGTCACCCACGCTAAAGTGCAGTGGTGCAAGCGTGGCTTACTGCACTTTAGCGTGGGCGACAGAGTGAGACCCTGTTTGAACAAGCGTAGCTCACTGCAGCCTGTACTTTCCAGGTTCAGGCAACCTGAACTTTCCACCTCAGCCTTTCAAGTAGCTGGGACTACAGGCATGTGCTACCACACCCAGCTAATTTATTTTTTATTTTTTGCAGACACAGTGTCTCACTATGTTTCTCAGTCTGGTCTCAAATTCCTGGCCTCAAGTGATCCTCCTACCTTGGCCTCCCACAATGCTGGGATTACAGGCATGAACCACCGCACCTGGCCTAACTTAATACTGTAAAAGTCAAATTTGGTATTTAATGCATGTTTAATAAGCCAGAGGGTTCATTGTTCATAAAAACAAATTATGTTTTAAGATAAAATTTGTATTTTTGTCTGAGATATGCATATGATAACTAAGAAAATAATACAAAGTAGCTTACATTTAAAGCAATGGTCATCTGCCTTATCCCTCTCTATCCTCCTATTGGTCAAAAGCTGAATGTTTTAATTTCTCTTACTAATTGCTCTGATGGCCCCTCCCATAATTCTTTATAACATAGGAAGATCTGTTTCTTTATTTACCATCTCTGGATAATATCTCTTGATTTGCTGATATAAAAGATGAGGTAACATACACAGTCCATCTCTGCAATGTTTCAGAGTTATATTTTTTTGTGTTATTCTAGTGATTGCCTTTGCTATATGTTA
Organism: Cebus imitator; assembly: GCF_001604975.1. Classification (NCBI taxonomy): domain Eukaryota; kingdom Metazoa; phylum Chordata; class Mammalia; order Primates; family Cebidae; genus Cebus; species Cebus imitator. The sequence goes on along the minus strand of NW_016107565.1, from coordinate 1,468,087 downwards.
ATATGTTTATGCCTCTATTTCTAATATTATCAATGTTTGAGAATTAGGTGGCTGGCCCTTTGATGCTTTTCAGTCTAGGTCTCATCCCACAGTAGGTATCCTGACTAAAATCTCTGACAAAATTATGACTGACTGGTAGGCATTGCTTTTGAGTACATAAATAGGAAGTTAACTATGAGTCTGTGATCCTAGGAATGAAAATAAGGAAAGCTGTTTTTGTTTGTTTGGTTCCTTTTTTTAGTGTAGAAGCAAATACCAACATGATCATATTCTGTGGACTCTTAGAATACAACTGTATTTTGCTTTTTCTTATAGTGTTGCCTTAGTCTCACCCTAGAAGAGCATAAGCTCCATGCAGCCATAGACTACGTATCCTATTTAACATGTAACACATTAATTTATATAAATAGGCTCTTGTTAAATATCTGTAAATACAAACTGAATCATATTAATTTATAAAGTTTGTCTATTTTAGAAGACAGATATTTATCATGATTTAGGATTGTGTATATTTTAAATCTGAATAAAATGTTTTTAAGAGCTTGAGTTGGACACTGGGAGATTATATTTGTCAGAAGTAGATACAAAATGATTGCATCCTGTGGTAAGTCCTGCTCAGTGATGAGAAACTATGCAGTTTATCTCATGAGAATGTTATATATATGAAATGATAGCAGAACAGCATATCTGTGTCTACAATTCCTTTCATGATATAAAAAAATGGGTTTAGAAGATAATTTCTTCCCTTTTTATTTTTCTTGCTTTAAAAAGTATCTTTTAAAACTCTGTTAATTTAGTTATATACAGGCATACAAAATTAAAGTAGAAGTCATATGTCATTCTTATTTATAATCTCACTCAATATTAGGTTAAGGTAATAAAACAAAAATAGTGACAGATTTCAGATTTTCCTTTTAATATTCATTGCTCAACATATCACATCTAATCATCTTGCCTTGACTTACTTTGTCTAAGGGCACAGCTTTATCCTTATCCAGAGCATCTGCCATCTCTTACCTCTTTTCCTCTCTCCTAACTAGTTTTTCTCCTTCCTTTGTTCTCCATAGAGTATCTTCAAAACACAATATAGTGATCTTTAGAGCATAGCTCAGATTATATCATATTTACTGAAAATTCACCAGGGGCCTCACAAATTAGAAGAAATACCAAAGATCTTATAATCCTAAATTTTACTTCGTCTGCTCGTATACACCTGACATCTTGTTTCCTCCCTCTGCTACGCTCTTTGATTGACACTAGACTCCTTGAACTCCTTGATATATCTTCAAAGCACTAATCATACTTCTGACCTACATCTTTTGCACATGCTGTTCTTTCTGCCTGGAATATTTTTACACCAGCTCTCTGGCTGGCTAGCTCTCTCATTTTCTTCAGGCGTCTAATCTCTTATCTTCTTACTGTAAGAAAATTCCTATTTACCTTTCCTGTGCTCCTCAGAGCTCCCAGAACAGAATCAATATCCATTCTAAAATTGCAACTGTACATCCTGATTAAGGATATATTTATGTATGTAAAGCTCAAAGTACTTTTAGGACCTCAGAACTGTGAAAGGTAAATCATTAAACTTGAGAGTACTGGCCACAGTATGAATGCAATATTCTTAATCTTTTCAGTTGCTACAAAATACAGTAAGCATCCAATTAATAGGCAGTTATAATATAAAATCCTAAGAATAAACATATTTGGACTGTTAATGAACTGTTAGCTCACCGATTATTCCAAAGAAAAGATCATATCATTCATTGATTTGTTTTTGTCAGGTATCAAAAGTACAATTATGCTTGGTCCTGCATTACAAATTAGGGAAAACAACATTAATTCAGCATGGTCCTTGCCCTTACAAAGTTTATAATCTGAGGAGATACAGGCAGATAAAGTCCATTGCTAGAAATAAAAACAGTACTATGAGCACGGCATGGAGATACATCTGATCTTGTTTTGAAGAGAGATCAGGGAGGCTTCCTTATAAAAGTTATACACAAATTGAATCTTAAAAGTATAAATAAGAAGAAGTTAGGTGAGCTACAGGGCTTCAAGAGGTGATGTGTTTCATAACTAGGTTTCAGCATATGTAAACATGCAAAGCAAAGAGCAAATAGGGAATGCTCTTGGCAATTCAAGTAATTCAGTAGAACAAAAGCATAGGGAGGATTGTTGACAGATGACAGCTTACCTGTATCGAGCTGGTAATAATAATATTACATATTATTTTGTATTTCACCATAATACTATGAACTAGAGACTATTAATATTCTCATTTTACAGATGAGGAAACCAAGACACAGAGAGACATGCTTAGCAGTCTTCTTATGAAGCCATGATCTTAATTACTGCCCTATAGTCCTTAATTCTGCAAAGGACTTTGTATTGACCTTTTTGTATCTTCAGAGCCAAAAAGTTCCTGGAATATTTTAATTGGTTTAATGTTTTACAAATGATATATGGCACTAAGAATAAGTGGTGAGATTAAAATCTTCCTCCAGGCTAAGTATGAGAATTAAGAGAATGTAAACTCCTACCAAAAAAAAAAAAAAAAAAAATGGATAGAATTTTTCATCTTAAGTGCATCTTTGCATTTCTTCTGATATGCAACTCTGGACAACATACAAAGGCCTATATAAACAAACTTAGCCAGTGCCAGCTCTGTTCTTTTCAATACATTTGTTTCACTTATGCTGATATAAGACTTGGATTATGAAAAAAAAAAAAGATTTGAGTAACTCAATCACTGTTGACTCTAAGGTCTGTCAAAAGTGCCTAAATACAAATATGTTAAGATTAGACATCCAGTGGTCTTCTGGCACCATTCTCTGTTCCGCTTCCAACTATATGTGGAATGATACAAGTTTCTAAAGGAAAAGCCCTCTTACCCTATTAACTAAAGAGAAAGCTTTGAAACAAACAAACCAAAAAATAAAAAGTCAATTATATAATTACAGCTTTCCAACTTTAAAGTCATCTCTAATTGGTAACCCTATATGCCTTCCTTTTAATGAAATCATATTGTCTGGGTTTATATAATTCAGAAGTAAATAGCTGCACTTTTATTTTAGTTATTCTGTTTAAATTGCATGACTTGTCTTGGGCTAAGATCTTTATTTCAAATGTCCTTGAGGTTTACAAAATTCTTTTTGGGTATGAAATAAGTCTAGAATAACATTGCATTATCAATGCATATAGTGATTATCTGATCTAATGTACTGAGCCATTGATATCATTTAAATATGTGATATAATTAAAACATGCAGATGAAAGATTCATAAAACAAAATCTTAGTGGTAAATTATGACTGTGTATTATCAAATATCTGCTTTTCATCAGCAGCACACAGGAATTTTGTTCACGGATAAAATACATAGATTATGTATTAGAACTGTTTTCTTTTTTTTTAAATTCCTATGAGGGTTAAAAGGAACTATATGTGATATGTGCACAGTGCCTGGCACATAGTAAGTGTTCAATAATTGTCAGCACTTACCTAAAAATCATCTCTTCGCTCCTATTAATAGCCTGGAAAGATTTAAAATATTGTATTAGAACTGTTTTCAATAGAGAAGTGTAATGTATTTTTTATTGCATTGTATTAAAAATCAAAGCATACTTTGTTTTCATATGATGGGGGGAAATTATTATTTAAATGGAAACAAGAAGAGATGCTAATGTTACTGAGCACTTGCTATTTTTCTGACACCCTTACATACACTCTGCCTCCAGTTGGCCTCCTGGATACTAGTCTAGAGAATCATTAGCATTGTTATAAACAAATCCCTGCTGCTATGGATTCTGGAGCATACTACATAGAGTAGCCAATGTAAGAAGCAACTTGCAAATCAATGTCTATAATTCAGAGTATACAGGTTGAGAATCCCTAATCCATAATGCTTGGACTAGAGTGTTTCAGATTTCAGATTTTTTTTGGATATTGGAATATTTGCATTTATATTTACCAGTTGAGCATCCCTAATCTGAAAATCTCAAATCCAGAATATTCCAATGAGCGTTTCATCCGAACATGAAATTTGAATGTCATGTTGGTGCTCAAAAATTTCAGATTTTGAAGCATTTTGGATTTTGTATTTTGAATTAGGGATGCTCAACCTGCATTTTGTTGTTATGATTGACTTGGGGTTCATATTTAAACCATATCTCCAGATAGACAGTCGCATGGCTTCTCATTGTACTGAGATGTGCCCCATTCTCCTTTACCATGTAGTCTACATTTACGTGAGACCTCAAATGTACCTTCCTGATGTATTGCCAATTTTAGTGGAACATATATATTCTACTTTCATGTATATGTCTATATGAAAGTTGAATCAACTTAGTAATTCTCTCCTTACAAGTCAAGAAAATAAAGTATATAACAGTAACTGTCAGAAGTCATGGCAAGGTTCAAATAGTATTAAGATAATAATAACACAAGAGATTTAAGGATAGTCAATTTTTTACTTTTGTTAAGGAATTAAAAATCCTACTAACACAGTTCATTCCACAAAATGTAGAAGAGAAAGAAATTAGCTTTATTATTAAATAAGCACATCTAGAATGCAATACACATTGTAGGCAGTCTAGGAAAGACACTACAAAGACTAGAGAGAACCTCACAGATTTATACAATAGGTTAAAAAATAATTACTAAAATTTATTTTATCTTTTTGACAGACCACTTGATGTGCCTTGTCTCTGGCATACCTCAAGTGAGAACCTTCAGTTGCTGTCAGAAGTATGCGTTTACAGGTTCAATGGTCAGAAGGCTGGTAACCTTGCACTATAAAATCAAAAAGTATACCGATTTTGTTTTCTAAGGGGAGCTCTAAAGGAGGGGAGTAGGTTTGTTGCTTCCCTCTCCTTTAATATACAAAGAAAATTTCATTGTTTTACTCTTGCACTTCAACCAGCAAACAATTCACTCTGAGATTCATAAGGGAGATATATGCATAAAGGAAGACAAGTTAGAGCTCTCTGTGCAGAAGGGAATTTGATCCCTAATCCCAAACCACAAATCTAGTGAGTTAGACTGAACCAAATAGGAGAGTTAGTAAGGAAATCTGAGCTGTATTTAGACTGTGGTTTTAAACAGTCTCAAGCTTATGCTCACCCTAAGACTAGATATTTTCCCCTAAATTCCAAAACTGAGTTCTGAGAATAATTGACCCAACCTGTTAAGAAAAGAGACAAAAGAGCAAGAAAAAAAGGATCATTCAATGAAATTAATATTTTCCAGATTTTTTGGGGCCACAGCAACAATCTCTGTGACAATCTCTCTTTAGGGAAAGAATAGATAGAGCATGACAAAGAGAAAGAATGGTGGTTTGGAGTAATCTAATTAGAACAAGGGTTTTTAAACTTTTTGTGTACTCTGATGAAGCTTATGGACCCCTTATTAGAATAATCTTTTTAAGTGCTTAAAATAAAACAAAGCACATAGGTCTGAAAGGGAAATCAATAATATTTAAACACAGTTGTTATATAAAAACTATAATAGAAAATATACATTTTTCATGTGAGGATATATATGCTTCTTAACACATTAAATTAGAACTTCTAGTGACAGATCTAATAACTACTGTAATTTTCAATAGTGATGAGCACATACAATATTTTGAGGTATCTGAAAAAATTACAATGCAGTATAAAAAAATCTATAATTTCTACTGGTCACAAAGTCCCAGTTACTTTTACTATTCATGTGGTTTATTGCCTACATTTGTAATTAAGAGAAATGCTAAAATTGAGTTAGAGAAAAAAATTCATTTAAAGTCTAGAGAAAATATAGACATTTTTCTTCTTCATCCAAATTTCTGGAACAAGGGAAAGAGCCACTGAAATATCAGGGAAAGGAGATGGGCCACATTCTCTTCTTTAGGAGTCTGGGGTGGAATAAGAGCCAATGCTACTAGTAGTCTTATTTCACCCCAGACTTCTAGAAGATAAAAGTTTAAAAAAAAAAAATAGAGGACTACATCCACCCTGACCTTCAACAGCCAAGCAATGATCTCAACCCTTGAGAAATAGCTGAATTGATGTTATAGCTTCCTCTTCCTTTGGGATGGAGTACTCTGCTCTTGATCCTTAGAGAAAATTAGGAGAAGAAAATAAAAGCCATGAGCTCCTCCTAGAGAGTGACAACACTCAGTGTAGGATCACTTGACGGCATTCCTACCTCTGTCAAGGGAGCAGTTTGGCAAACAGAAAGTTTCTCCTGCTATTTCTTCTAAGCTTTCTATTCTCCTGAGATTAATGAGGTTCATTTTCCTAAGGCCTTATAAAAGCCTCATTATATTGCCAGCAGAGGATTCTAGAGTAAGTTAGGACAGCTCCCTAATTTATTTACCTAAACTCACACTATAAACCAGATCTAGCAGACACTTTCTGTTATTCAAGTTTATCTTTCCCTCTGTCCTAAGGCTACTCAGTCAGTAAAGACTGAAGATATAATGTAAACCTAAATCTTTTTTTTTTTTTTTTTTTAAGATGGAGTCTCTCTCTGCCACCCAGGTTGGAGTACAGTGGCACAAACTCGGCTCACTACAACCCCTGCCTCCTGGGTTCAAGTGATTCTCCTGCCTCAGCCTCCTGAGTAGCTGGGATTACAGGTGTGCGCCACCACACCCAGATAATTTTTTTGTATTTTTAGTAGAAATGGGATTTTGCCATGTTAGCCAGGCTGGTCTCGAACTCCTGACCTCAGGTGATCTACCTGCCTCTGCCTCTCAGAGTGCTAGGATTACAGGCTTGAGCCACCGCACCCAGACTAAACCTAAACCTTTCTGATTCCAACATGCTAAGTTTTATATTGTGTTCTACTATGCTATCCTAAACAAAAGTTTTTAAAAAATCTATGAGTTTTCTACTCCATGTATTTAGACAATAGCTAAATATTAATAATTTGTATTTTGCCATTTTTCCTAATGTAGCATATATTTATTGAAAACCTCTTATAAAAACAGATACTATGCTATGCTCCAGAGGTATAAATGGTATGCAGAGAAGACATGGAAACTTTGACTTAATAGATCTTATAGACTAGAGATAGATACAGACATTAATCAAATAACCCATACAAAATAAATACATAATTACAAATTGTATTTACTGTGCTAAAAGTAATAGGTGAAGTGCTATATAATGAGGGCTTCTAAACAAGCCTGGAAATTAGAGAAAACATTAGCAGGAAAGCAAAACATTTGTGAGGTGATTTGATAGAATTTTACAAATTATTAAAGAGTACTTTTCCCTTTAAAGTAATTTTAAACTAATATATTAGTTGCTTTAAGTAATTTTTTAACAATAAAAAATTTTCATCACTAAAAAGTAGCAAGACTTCAACTATGTGATAAAAGGTATTTTAGTTTCAAAAACTGCCAATAATTCAAATATTTTAAGAAATTATCTTCCCATACAGTTCCCTACAAAATTAGCTATTTCCAGGAATTTGGGGGTGGTAACGATAGCGTGTGACTACTAATGGGTACTGAAATTATAGTGGGAATGGAGAAAACCTTCTAAAATTAGATCATGGCATTGGTTATAAAACTTATTAATATACTTAAAAATCACCCAATTGTACATTTTAAAACGGTGAATTTTATGTATGTAAATTATATCCTAATTTTTTTAAGTTGGGTTAAAAAATGAATCACATAGTACCATCAATTAACTGTCAACAACCTCCAAAACTATTACTAGTAGTAGAATTTGTATGTGGTAACCTGGAAGACCTATTCAAGCAATATAGCTATTCACAGGACTTTAACACAGAATGACTCATGCTTTAAGATTACATTCTCTGATGGAGAAAACAGCTCACAGATCAGTGAGGGATGAAGGTGATGGCTTCCTCATCAGGAAAATCTAATGAATGAATGCAGGCAATCAGTGAGATGACAGATGTAGAAGCTTATATCCTACTAAGTTGACTTACTGAGTCATTAAAATGATTTACAAGCCACCAATTACCACACTGATATGGAATTTTTTTTTTTAGTATTAAAAAGAAGTGTGAAATTTAACACAAAATCAATTCACATGTAATGGAGCATTATTGGAGGCTTACCATCTAAGGCAGATAAACAAAATGAAGTAATTACTCATAGAGGAGACAAAAGGAAGCATGAAGGGAATGGCTGGATAGGTATTTTCACGAAGATCAAAGTTTTTAACAAAAGAAAGAAACAAAAAAACAGTAATTTTAACCTTAAAGTCAGTACTGTTAACAATAGCTGTCTGAATTCAAATTCACATCACAGAGTTTAAGGGTTAGGAAAGGCTTCTCTTAAAAAAAAGGCTCCATGGGAGATACAGCTTTCAAATATTTTCTATGCTAGGATTTATGATTTGTGACATTCAATCAGGCTATATCAATGCATAAGTAATTTGCTAGAAATATACTAGCAGTTTTGTGAGGTACAGCAGTTCTTTCAAACTGAAAGAGTCACAGGCCACATCTAGTAAATTATTGATTTAATATACCACATTGCTCTTTTGTGACCTGCAAGAAGTCATCATTTTTAAAAGTACTTAACTTGCTTTCTGCGAATAATTTATACATTACATAATAATTTTCATTATAGAATATATTTGATAATAAATTATACATTACAAAATTGAAGAGACAGATGTGAAATTGCAAGTAGCTTAAGGCTATGTTGCCTGTATTATATTGCCTCTAAGATACCTGAACATTCAAGTAGCATTTCTCCCACATAAATGTTTTGAAATTTCTTCTAATTTACTCAGTGATAAGATATCTCTTCTTCTTCAATCTTGGTTCTTCATCCCATATACATATCCCTGCTCAAAGTGGTATTTTCAGTGGATGACTAGAAACCTTAAAACCTGGTTGTAGTCTGATGATCTGATTTCTCCAGCAATATCACATCTGTCTACTGTATCATTGCATACATAATTCAGGGATAAACAAAAATATATATAGCATAGTTGGATTATGGACACACACAAATCAAATTAAACAAATTCAGTCAAAAGATAATTTTTATATTAAACAAATAGAAAAATAGAGAACAAGAAAAATAAGAAATTGTGTGGATAACTTCAGTTACTAAATGAGGATATGCCTTAGGCTAATAAGATATTAGTATTTGTATTAGTCTGTTTGCATTACTATAAAGAAGTACCCAAAACTGAGTAATTTATGAAGAAAAGAGGTTTAATTGGCCACATTCTGCAGGCTGAAGAGGAAGCATGGTTCACCACCTGCTTCTAGTGAGGGTCTCAGAAGGCTTCCAATCATGGTTGAAGGTGAAGGAGGATTAGACACATCACATGGCAAGAGAAGAGACAAGAGAGAGTGTGGGGAGGTGCCACACAATTTTAAACAACCGTATCTTGGGATAAATTACTCAATATTGCAAGGATAGCACCAAGTCATTTATGAGGGATCTGTTCCCATGACCCAGACGCCTCCTACCAGGCCCCACCTCCAATATTGAGGATTACATTCCAACATGAGATTTGAAGTGGACAAACATCCAAACACTATCATTCTGCCCCTCATATCTTATGTCCTTCTCACATTGAAAAATGCAATAATCCCCTGCCAATAGTTCTCAAAAGTCTTAAATCATTCCAGCTTGAAATCCAAAGTCTTAAGTCCCACCTGAGACTCATGTCCTTCCACCCATGAGCCTATAAAATCAAAACAAGTTACTTACTCCCAAGATAAAATTATAATGCAGGCACTGGGTAAACATTTCCATTCCAAAAGGGATAAATTGGCCAAAAGAAAGGGCCAATAATCCACACAAGTCTGAAATCCAACAAAGCAGTAATTAAATCTTAAAGTTCCAAAATAATCTTCTTTCACTCTATGTCCCACATTCTTGTGTGAGGGTGGGCTCCCAAGGCCTTGGGCAGCCCTGCCTCTATGGATTTGCAGTGTGTAGCCCATGTGGCTGCTCTCAAAGATTTGAGTTGAGTGCTTGCAGCTTTTCCAGGCAGAAGGTGCAAGCTGGTCGTGCCTCTACCATTCTGGGATCTGGAGGGTGGTGGCCTGCTTCCCACAGCTCCATGAGGTAGTGACTTGGTAGGAAGTTTGTGTGAGTCCTTCAATCCCACATTTTCCCTTGGCATCGCACTAGTAGAGTTTCTCAGTGGGGCTCCACTCCTGCAACAGGTTTCTGCCTGGGCACCCAGGATTTTCTATACATTCTCTGACATCTAAGTAGAAGTTGACAAGCCTCCTTCACACTTGCATTATGAGCATCTGCAGGCCTAACACCATGTGGAAACTGCCAAGGCTTATGGCTTGCACTGTACAGAGCTGTGGCTGAGCTGTACCTGGGTGCCTTTGAACCAAGGCTGAAGTCAGAGTGACTGGGATGCAGAGAGCAGCCTGCCAGGTCAACTGGGCCATGGGCCTGCTCCGAGAAACTATTATTTTTCCCTTGCCTCTGGGCCTGTGATGATAGGAGCTGCCTCAAAGATCTCTGAAATGCTTTCAAAGCCTTTTCCCCATGGTCTTGGATGTTAGCACTTGACTCCCTTTTACTCATTTCTCTAGCAAGTAGTTGCTCCACACTGTTTGTATCCTGCACCTGAAAATGCTTTTTTTTCTTCCCTGCCACGTGGCCAGGCTGCAAATTTTTCAAACTCTCCCACTCTACTTCCCTTCTAAATATAACTCCAACTTTAAGTCATTTCTTTGCTTCTGTATCTAATTATAGTGGTGTAGTATTTTTTCTTCTCCATCATCTTGAAAGCCATTATGATGGACCGTGGGGAGGCTGCCAGCTGGGAAGTCAACAACCCTGGTCCCACAGATGAGTCCTCTGGCCAGCAACCCCAAGAGTCAGGGAGAGCAAGTCAAGAATAATGGCATTTTATAAATAGGCTAAGTTTGACATTTTTAATCTCCAAATTATTTGGCTCTATAGGTAAACATAAAACATAGGTCTTTGGTGTGGCACAATTACAATTAATTATTATAAATTACATAAACATTAAAATTATTATCAAAAAGAAAGCACATTTAGAATCATCACTTTGACCTTTGCAAACTATGTTTTTAAAGAGGCAAGTCCTATGAGATATTACATAAAAAAATGTTTTCCATAGTCAAATAAATTTGTGAGAAAGAGCATGATATTCCCTAAACCTTACTAAAGTCTCAAATCCTTTACCCATGTAAATCCCATGGTGAAATCATAGAATCATGTCTTCTTAAATTCAAATGTCTTACAAAGATGCTATTAAAAGTATAGATTTAGGCCAGGTGTGGTGGCTCATACCTTTAATCCCAGCACTTTGGAAGGCAGAGGTAGGCAGATCCCCTGAGGTCAGGAATTCAAGACCAGCCTGGCCAACATCTACTGATAATTCAAAAATTGGCTGGGCGTGGTGGTGCACACCTGTCATCCCAGCTACTCTGGACGTTGAGGCAGGAGAATCGCTCAAACCCAGGAGACGGAGGTTGCAGCAAACTGAGATAGCACCATTGCACTCTAGACTGGGCAACAAGAGTGAAACTCGGTCTCAAAAAATAAAAGTACAAAAATAAAATAAAATAAAATAAAATAAAAATATGGATTTATTCACTACATAAGTTAACATCAGGAACAGGTGAATTCTTATGCTTAATGCATAATAAGAAATATAGGCTGTTTAGAGAAACAATACACAATTTGACAAAAGGACCGTAGATACATGTGATAAATGTCAAATAGCAAAAGTAAGAATAGAATCCAAAGGTCTGTCTTGCTTTTATCTTCAATCAATTGGTAAAGAGCCAGAAGGATAAAAGCTGCTGTTTTCTCGATTAGCCAATAAGATGACTTTCAGTTTTTACCACTAAAAGTAATGCCCAGAACCACAACCACTTTTGCACCAACCTAATATAAAACAGATTACAATATATGTGTATCTCAGAGCATAATTTCCCTTATTTATAATAACACATTGCATAATTATTATCAAACATTGTAATATTTTGTTATAGTTACTGACTATAAATTAGGCCACACTGTAGGCACTCATCAGAATAAACATAATATTATGGCTACCAGTACAAATAACAGAATCTAACATAATGTTACTATAAGGACATATTATATTTAAACCTTGTATATATTTGTATTTTAAAAGAACCCTCATATTTCTAAGTATAATTTTTAATAAAAGCTGTCCTGAATGTCCATTATACAAAATAAAATATGTAAAACAAATTCTGACTGTCAGACATATGTTAATTAGGATAGCACAATGTTCATGACTGAGTCACGGTACTGAACTCTAGTTAGAAGTTCCCATTTCTATTCAGACTTTCCAAATATAAAAATAAGAGTTTTAAGAGTTTTGTCATATTCATTTAAAGTATTGTAATTTTAATTCTGGAACACCTTAAAATCAGAAGAAAAATTAACATAAAACATACTGCTTATTCTCGAATGATTCTCTCATCAGTAGCATTATCAGTTGAATAAAGTTATCAGTGCTGAAATAAGAATAACACCTGACTGCTCTAATCTCAGACAATAATGAGTGATAAGAGGGATACATCTTTGGTTATTGTAATCACTGTCAATTTGTTGTTTTTTCTAGAGAGTTCTAATTTTAGTAAGTTTAATTCTAACTATTTATTACTTTTTATAGAACATTAAAGAAAAAAGGTACAACATTCATTAGTCACTCTACTCAATACAACATACTGTTTGTGTTGTGTGTGTTTTAAATATACTGTATTGCTATATTTTAAAACTTTGACCAGTAATTAATCATAAGATTGTACTTTTTCAAACTGTCATGAGTATTCTAGAGGTACCTAATTCATCACTGCATGCAGTGCTCTTTAAAAGGAAAATTAGGCATTAACTTCAGTAAATTCCCAGTATAAAACCTACGGCTTTATAATTCTAATCTCCTTCTGTCAAGCCACAGTTATGCCACTGCTGATATCTAATGGGAATCACTCCACTTTTGTTCTTGATCTTATTTCCAGGTCAATGCTCCTGATCTTCTTTGTGTAATGATTCCTTCCTCCGTATTAAATCGACAAAATCACTCATTCGACTTTGCATCTCCCAACTACTTTTTAAATTCCTCTCCCATTTATAGTCATAATTATAGGTTACTTTTGTTTTTGTTTATATACCACTTACTCTTCATCCAACTATAATCTAGTCTTGTCCACTTGCCCCCACCCTACTCTAGCTCAGAGGTTGGCAAACTTCTTCTGTAAAGGACCAAGTATTATTTTGGGTTTTGCTGGCCACATATATCTTTGTTGAACATTCTTCTGTGGTTTTTGTTTAGTTTGTAACTCTTTAAAAATGTAAAAACCTTTCTTGGTCTGCAGACCTGATTTGGCCCAATGGCTATAATTTGCAGAGTTACTTGAAACTTAAACAGAGTAGTTACTTGAAACGACTCCATTAATAACCCCAAAAAACCTCCCTTTGGTTTTTGAGGGGAATAATAAAATTATACTCTGTCCTTCCTGCAAAACTTAAAAGGAAATCAAGCTTTAATACTCATAAAAGATGACGGGCAGTGACAACAGGCTTCCTACCAGCTGTCTGCAACAGCTACAGCCCTACCCTCAGAAGGTGCCCTAAAAAACCTGCAGTGTAGAAGCGCACACCAGAGAGTGTGATCTGCAGGAAGGATGGCTCCTCATCTGAAGAAAGGTAGAAGTTCCTGTCCAGGGCTCACCAATCAGGAAACTCGCTCTGACTCCAAGCATGAAGGAGCGGGACCAGCTGGCAAGGTGTTTTAAAAAACAAAAAAACCCTCCTCATGCAAACTATAGACCTAGGGCAGAAAAGCTTCACTCTTACACTCCAGATTGCCAAGTCAACCCAGACTTCTTTTGTATTTATTAATGACTTTGCAACATTTACCACTTTGAACACTTGCTTTTCTTTGAAGCTCTTCTCACTTGGCCCCCAAGAGAATAATTTATCTGTAGCCACCCACTCTTTATCTGATATTAAAACTTTGCTGTTTCCCAGAACCTCCTCTTTGTCCATCTTTTCTCACTCTACCTACTTTTCAGAGTGATCTCATTTGCTTAAAGAATATCAGTTACCATCCATATGCTTTCTATACAAAATCTCCATTTAGCTCAGATCTCTCTTGAGTTCTAGAACTATGAATTCTAATGCATCCCCTATCTTGTGAAAAACAGAACCCGCATCTACAGTTTATAAGAAACATTGATTTCACCCTCATTATTTTTTTTAACATACAATATTGGGTGGGCCTGAGGTAGCCAGCAAGTCTACCTCAAGGTACCATCAACAACTCCTCTGATTTCAAGGTAAACTATATATGCAGATAACGACTGATGAGAAAATAGAATACTTAGATGAGTGGGTGAATGTATTTTTACAGCCATTCATGTCTCACACATAATCAGTGTTGAAACTGCGGAGAATTTCAAAGCCTGTCAGCAAGTAAAACAATTTCCCACTTGCATATGTAATTTCTCATTATTATAAAAAGATGATTAATTTCACACTCTTATCACAAATGAAAGCTAGGCCACCATTATTATATTTCTAGATAACACCATTATAACATTATTACATACTTTGCTTCTGATAACAGTAAAAGTTTTGTTTGTATACTTCTTTATTTTTTAAATATTTAACACTAGAGGATCTTATTAAAAGATGCAAATAAATTATACACTTTAAATTCCAGTAGTCATATATTTTTTATATGAAGAAGATAACCGTGGCATGAATTTTTTAAAACTTTTTTCTAAAAATGATATTTTTACCATTTTTTCCTAGCACCCTGTGGAAGTCGTTCAACAGGTTCAGAAGGCACTGTTCTATCACCAAACTATCCAAAAAATTACAGTGTGGGACATAATTGTGTTTATTCCATAGCAGTTCCAAAGGAGTTTGGTAAGTAAGATTCAACTCATTATGTAATATTTCATTCCAGACATGCTTTATTTTTCACTATATGCTATTCAAAATTTTTAAATGAAAATGCCTACTATTCATAAAGCATTTTACTTTGTAATTCTGGAGGTTTTGTAATACAATTTTGAGGTCATCTTACTCGATCTGAATTTACAGTCAAGTACACAGGTGAACAACAATACAAAAATGAAAACAGGATTGTTTTTAATTTTTAAAAATGAGTATATCAGTAACCATGCACGTGCCTTCATATTGGAATGTCATAAAATGGGAAATTACCAGAGCATAAAGCCAAGGCTGCTCTGTAAAATATGTATTAAGTCAAACATTGAACTGTTACAATAGTAACAAAAGTATTTTAAAAACAATCAGATCAGTTTTATAGTTTATTAACCCATTTCCAGAAAGAAGAGTTTTTGGTTTTAAGCATCTAGTTTCTGGGACAACAATGAATATAAAAAGACAGCAAAGGACATTTCAGCTCATCTTGTCAACCTGACAATCTGTTCTGCATTGGCACTAAGAAGACAATGTGTCCTTTGCTGCCTTCACATCTTTCTGATTACACGTCTTATAAGTCACTTATCTGGCTTCTAAAGGTTTTGGTTCTGAGATCCAGCTGGATCTAACCCAGATTAAGCTCTGTTCATGGATGGATAGGCAAAGGAAATTTAGTAAGCATTAAAGTGTGAGAGAGAGGCTGAAAGTTCATAGACTTCTAGAATTCAGATTTACAGCATTGTGTTACATGGTAAAGGATTTGTTAAAGCTGTAAGGATTGTCTGGGTCAGGATGACTCAGTATTTCAGCAGAAGAACATGGATTTTATCATTAGAGATAGTTGAAAAACATCTTGACTTAACAGTTCTGCTGCTGATATATAAAATAAGCTGATGCTTCCAGTCCAATTTCTTATAACCAGATACTACCTATATACATATATATCCTCCTTTTCATCCTTCTGAAACAACTCCAAGATCTTCAATTTACTTGAGAGCATTGTCATCAGAAATGAAAACCTTTTAACATTGAAATAGAGTGATGATGCCAGCATTAGCAAAGTGCCTGTTTTTGTACTCTACAAAGTATTTCTTTCCCCTAGCATATGGATCGGTTAATCCAAGGTTAGCTCTTTGAAAGTGAAGAGAATGACAGTTTAGAAAGAAAAATATCATTCACTTAATTGTGTTTATTTTTTACCTTTTGAGTCCTTCCTTTGCTAGAGAGTTTTATTCTCCCCAGATGCCAAAAATGTTACATGATTGCTGACAGAATCCTAACAATGATTATCCAGAAAACTTCATGGCTCTTTGATTCCCTTTTTGGAAGCCATTAATTTGTTCTGTTATACTCTGTTCTTGAGATGCCATGTGGCCAAAGGAATGAGAAAGAGGAAAATTAGCCATTTAATGTCCTGACAAATAAACATGTTGTTCACCCTGGAGATATATTACTGCAGCCTGTGTATGCTGAAAAAGAAAAGGAAAAAGCACTAATTAAAATAAAGGAAATTAACAAATTCCTAAAGAATGAAATCTATATTTTTGTAGGGTTAATGTAAGTTGAATTTAACGCTCCTAATATAAAAAAAATGCTACATTGAGCCAATAATACTTGGTTTTTAAAACTTTTTTTTTTTTTTTTCAAATGAGTCTTCTTGGTTTTTTGTGGACAAAACAAAATGTACCTGTATTTATTAGTAAAAAAAAAAAATCTAATTTTATTTCACAAATGTTGCATCATTCTTCATCTTAAGATACATATAAATTTAAGCACCTGTATTCTAATTTCAGCCTTGTCACATCTTAGCTATCTGTCTTTGGACCGGTTACATAATCTCTTTGAGACTGTCTCTTTATTTGTAAATTTGGTATCATTTTGTTTATAGAGTTGTGAGCAGTAAATGAGACAGAGATATATACATGTAAAGTATGTCTCACATACCTCATGCTTAATATTATTGGGTTAAAGAATGCCAGCTTTCAAGTCAGATTTCTGGGTTCAGGCTCAATTTAACTTACTTGCTCTTTTCATTGGACAAGTCACATCATCATCTTGAAACTTACACATCTCTAAAGTAGCAATGATAAATGCCTATCTTATATGCTTATTTTATAACAAAATAATTTAATGTATGGGAGTGATTGGCATAATAACATAGTAAGTCATATGCACACACAGGTACACATAAACACATTCTTCTTTATGTTCACATTCATATAAAACATCCCCATCCCCTCTTCTATCCCCTAAAAAAGATGAAATTAAATGACCTACATTATTGGATTGAACTAAGGTCTTAAAAATAGCATGGTTAAAATAAAACAATTATTTGTGTTATTTAGTAAAGCACTAAAACCAATATTTTGTGTTTTGTATCCCAGTGGCTCTTCAATCACCTAATAATCTCTTACAATTTTGTGGGAGTAGGATAATGAATTAAAAAATATTGACCACTGACTTCTTCCTACCCCTACCTTTACCTCTTTGATGAGAGATGATCAAGCAATAGTTACTGGATCTCTACAAATCAGATTTCTATTTTGCTTCTGCTTCCTCTTATTCTCAATTTGCCATAATTTTCTTCTGTTGCTGCATTGAGCTATATTTATTACTTTCCAGTATTCATCACATAACACTTCTCACATTTTTCTCTTTTTCTGTCATTTATCCCAAATTACAATCATTCCTTCTTCTGTATCTTTTATATGCAGATGATCTTCTATCATTTAGCACAGGGGTCTCCAACCAGTTCCCCAAGGACTGGTACTGATCCTTAGCCTGTTAGGAACTGGGCCGCACAGCAGGAGATGAGGGGCAGGTGAGCTAGCATTACTGCCTGAGCTCTGCCTCCTGTCAGATAAGATGTGGCATTAGATTCCCATAGGAGTACAAACTCTAGTGTGAACTGCACATGTGAGGGATCTAGGTTGTGCACTCATTTTTTTTTTTTTTTTTTCTGAGACGGAGTTTTGCTCTTGTTACCCAGGCTGGAGTG
>NW_016107565.1:1415201-1449500 GCF_001604975.1 Cebus imitator | reverse complement strand
TTTTTTTTTGGCCTGGTATAGAATTGAATGCATATAAGTTATTTTTGCCATTACTTTTAATGGCAAAAACAGCAATTAATTTTACAGCAACCTCATAAATATATGCATAATATTACTCCGCTTTACTGGTTGATTGAGTGAATACATTTTGCCTGTCAGACAATTGCCATCTTTCAGTTTTTCTAAATAAGAGAATTGTCAATTCATAATATTTTCCTGAGTATAACTGAATTCCATTTGAATTCAGGTATTAGGGTCAGGTTTTGACAATATTCATCCTGCAGGATTCTACTTGTTTTATTATTCTTAGAAAAATAATATTCTGGATCAATTGGATAGCATTATTAATAATACTTTACTCTCCTTAATTTGTATAAGACTATTATATTTGGCTTTTTGGATTTAAAAAATCCTACTTTATCGATAAAATATATTTAATATTTCTTCATTTTTTTCTTTTTCTTTTTTTTTTTTTACAACAAGAGTGGAAGTTTATTAAAAAGTTTTAGAGCAGAAAAGAAAGGAAAATACATTTGGAAGAGATCCAGGCAGGCACATGAAGGTCAAGTGCGGCATTTAAGAGTAATCCTAGGACTTTATAGGCTGGCCCACTTCTGGTGTCTTGTGTACCTTTCCCATAATTCTTCCTGTGCATGGGCTGCCTACACAGGAAGTGCCCTCCTTATTCTTAGGAAGTGAGCATGTGGAGTGTGCTGATGAAGTTGTATGCATGCCCATCTGAGGTTTTCTTCTCTTTTCTGGTGGAGCATCCCTGGTGGGTCATACTCCACCATTTTGACCATTTTTTTGTTTGTTTTTTTGTTTTTCTTTTGTGTTTGTTTACCAGCTGTTTTTTTCTTATGGTTTAGTTGCTTAAGAGTTTATGAATTATTTTTAAGTGCCAGAAACATGGAAGACTAATTTTATTTTACTTTGCAATTAGCATATATAACATGCTTTAGAATATAAGAGAACTGTTGACATTGTCAGAGAGAAAATTTTTTGTTAATTTGAATTATACTTGTACCTAGAATATAGGACTCCAAATAAGATTTCAGGGAGGGAGGAGTTAGTAAAATTGGGGAATAAATGTGTGGATTTCTATCTCAACAATCCTGGCTGAGAATAAACATAAATATATAGGATGACAGTCAAAGTAGAGTATAAATCAGCAGATAATGTTTGGTTTTGTTTATTTTCTCTTATTCCAGCAGATACTGGGGTATTTATTTTAAAGCCCAAAGAGAAAGACACAGTAGAAAAGACAAAGTTGAAGAATGAGGTGGACCAATTTGGGAAAAAAAAAAAAAAAAAAAAAAAAAAGATCCTTTAGGCAATTGGAGGAGATGAAATTTTAAAAACAGAAGGAAGACCTCTTTATAATTCAGAAGAAATAATTTGAAATTAGCAACATAATATCTGGATTAATTTCACATGAAATATTGTTAGAATTATCATTCCTTCCTATTCTCCCACCTCCATCTCTCTTCAGTCACCCTCTTCTTACTTTCTAGGAATTGTCTGTAAAAGAGGATGTATTTATGTCCTAAGGCTACTATAACAAAGTACCACAGACTTAGTGACTTCTCTCAAAGTTCCAGAGGATAGATGCCTGAAATCAACGTGTCAGTAATGCCACACTTCCTCTATAGGCTCTAGAGAAGCATCCTTCATTGCTTCTTCCTCGTTTCTGGTGTCTCCCAGCAATCCATGAGGTGCCTGGGCTTATAGCTGATTTACTCTAATCTCTGACTCCATCATCATAAGACCGTTTCTCCTCTCTGTCTGTTTCTGTGTGTCTCTCTGTCCACTCTTCTCATCTTCTTAAAATGACACCACTCATTGGACTTAGGGCCCACTCTACTTCAATATGATATCATCTTGATCCTTTACTAATTACATCTGCAAAAACCCTGTTTCCAGATATGGTGACATTCTGAGCTTCTTGGTGAACATAACTTTTGAGTGACACTATCCAATCCACTACAAAGGGTAAACAATATACATAACAATTTTATGTAGAAAGTCTTAATATAAGTTGCTGTATAAAGCATGCATCAACTGCGTTGACTGCAAATTGACATTCAGATTCCTTGCAACATGTAAAATATCCTGAGGATATCCAGTATAGTCTATGGTGACTTAATTTTGTGTTTGGCATTCCTGATGGCTCTGCCTCCTAAAAGACACACCCTGAAGGCATATGTGTTAGTGTACAGAGTTTATTATTTCCTAAGACTAGTTTTCACACTTGATATGTTCAAAATGGACATTAAAACCTTCTTATATTTTGCCAGGTAATCTACCTTCTCACCTATCTCCTATTATTGGCACAGTCTCTTGGTTGTATAAGCTTCAAATTTATGAATCTCTAAATCATCTGAAGTAATTGTCAATCTTGTCTGCTGTGTGCAAATGGCACACAGAGTTACCAAACCCTTTTGTGTATCACTGTAGTAGCTGCCACTACCATGAACTTCTTTACTACTTTAATGTATTTTATTTGTTTCTTATTCACAACCACTATCTTTCCTATTTCTCATTGAAATATTTTTCTTCCAGTTAATCTAGAAACATGTTTCCTTAGGACAATATTTGCATTATACCATTATAATTTAAAATATATATAACTTTATTATAGTATTATGTTAAAAATAGTGGTAAGTAGCAACTATTTCATTAATTCTTATTGTATTCACTAAACAGTATATTATTTTGGACCAAAAGACTTAGGTAATTACATAGTGGTTATTAAGTGTGATTTGTTTTTGCAGTATCACATCTTTCACATTTCTGCCTAAACTGTTAGCCTATAAAAGGTAATCTGAGAATTAAGTATTCTTTGAATTTAGAAGAAAAAAGTAAAACAATGGATTGAAAGTAAGATGCATACATACTATCTCTAAATGTATACATATTTATTTTTCCATTGGGCATCTGGACTTTTAAATACATGCTAATGTAGTTTTGACTTGTATATGTAAAATTAACTGTTCTCATTTTCTATGTTAAAAATAATAGCTTTTTTGTTTTGGGTATATTTTTCTTTAAAATTCACACATACATTTGACCATTTGCCCTTTGATCTTCTGTCTGTGAGTTTTTTTTTAATGATTCGGCAACATAGTCTATGTTGTGATTAGCTCTCTTTATAGTTAATTCGATCATTTATTGTCACTAATTTTCTCCATATTTTAGTGACAGATTGTTTTTAGATTATCTTTGTTTGCTTGTTCAATTGGTAAATAATTTTATTAGCATTTTATTTTTCCTGGTATAAAATTTTCAGTAATGAATGAATACTTAAGAAGATCAATAAAGGCTATTATATATATATATATGTATGTATATATTATTTAAAGTATACGCTCCACTTTTTAGCAGTGCAATTTGATTAAAACAAATTATTAGTCTTCTCTAAATACTAAATTTATATTACAATGACAAATATTCACAAAATATGTGTTTATTCAAAATTTGCATTTACTATTTCTCATTACTCCTTAGATTTGTAGCAATTGAAAATAAAATAGAACTCTTTTTTGTGTTTTTTGGTTCTGTTTTGTTTTGTTTTTTGAGACAACATCTTGCCCAGGCTGGAGTGCAGTGGTGCCATCTCTGCTCACTGCAAATTCTGCCTCCCGGGTTCAAGTGATTCTCGTGCCTCATCCTCCCAAGTAGCTTAGATTACAGGTGCCTGCCAACACACCTGGCTAATTTTTGTATTTTTAGTAGAGATGGGATTTCACCATGCTGGCCAGGCTAGTCTCAAACTCCTGACCTCAGGTGATCTACCCACCTCGGCCTCCCAAAGTGCTGAGATTACAGGTGTGAACCACCACATCCAGCCTCTTTTTTTAATTGATGGTTGTTTTAATGTAAGTAAGCAGAAATGAGTTTGTTAGTTACGTGCCTATAAGGAAGGAAACTCCTTTTTTTTTAAGCCTATCGTTTTAGAGAAGGGAAATAAGATTATCATGTGTGCTTATGATAATATTATTTAATTTGGGTGGTGTAATTTATATAATTGGATCTCAAGCCATGGCTTGGCCATTTGGTTAACAGGATCTGCCTCCCACCCCATCTGCATTTCAAAGACTGTTGAAAAGCCATGGGTTGCCAGGTAAAGCTGTGGGTCACAATATTCTATCCCATAAAAGGCGAAGGCTGAGAGGCTGCTAAAATTGACACTAAACAGAACATGTGATTCAAATAAGTGATAATAGAACATTTACTATCTGACAATTGGTTGGAGTCAGTAATTTGAATGGTATTGATTATAAGGCCATTAACATGTGAGACCACAGAATAAAAGTTACAGTAATTCACCAACAAGGGCATTAGTTTTTTCCAGGCTTAAAAGCAGATAAAATAGGCTACTCAATGGAGAAATAGTGGGGATAATCACCCATTCTCTAAATACTTCTTCTATAGTGGGTTTTAATCTTTAAAGGCCCTATGTTATTTTACTCAGGGACATATTAGCTAGCTTTTCACATAAAAGTCCATAGAGTCCTAATTTGTCAAGTCTATTGTAAGTGCCAAATGCTTTATTTAATTTTACTACCTCTTTGGTCAGAGCTTCCATGACCACCATGGGATATTTAGGTAAGGCAATAATGCTGATGGTTCAAATGAAGCATATTTGTTTTTTCACCATTTTATATTTCATATATTATTTAAATTATAGGGTGCACCTTAATGAAATTTAGTGGGATCCCCAGGAATAATTGTATCTGAGCCTCTGTATAGATTAAGGCCATGAAGGTTTGCCAAGTGGTGCATCTCAGTAGATGTTATAGTTAATTTAGAATCCATGTTGTAGAGACACAAAAACAACTAGAGATATTTCATATTTTTACTTTATAAATTTTTGTGTAAATTTTGGATTTCCAGTTGGGTCAAATTATGGCTCTTTCTCTTTCAATTTTGTATTTCCTCAACCTGTATGTAGTTTGTTGTTATTTTCACTTTCTCTTTAAGGGTTACTATGTATAACTTAAGAGGAGGGAAAGTCTCTTCACCCTGCTCATGTTAATTATTAATCATAATTATGTAATAATTAATACTTTTTTTCCCAAAGTGTCTCAAATTAGTAACTTCAAGGTTAGAAACAATGGTTGCTTTGTAAGGTTTAAGGATCCTGGGTTTATTTTGAATTTCCATCAACTCATTAGTTGTGCCACATAGGTGCCATGAGTGTTTTCTTCTACAGCCTGAGGATTAGAATCTTTGTTAAACAGAGTCCTGGATAGTAGTATTAGCAAAGTCATTTTATGGGGTCTTAGTGAGTTATTTGCTTTTAGGAGTTTAGAACTCAGCACACTATATAGTAGCTCTTCTTTCTCACAGTCCACCACCCAAGGAGCCCATCTATTGTACAGGCTATCAACATTTTCCCTGGCTCTTCTCTAGAAAAGGGGCCACTGACAGTTTGACACACACAACCAAAAGCCACAAAGTAAGAGTTGTTCCTCTGAACTTAGCATTTGTAACATTTTATCCTGGAATCAAGAAATGTGATTCATTATGAAGTACACAGATAAATACAGGCTACAACACACAACTGAGGATCACTTTGATGAGGATCCAACTCGGTTCTAAATGCCAGTTATTAAAAGATCTTATGTAGATTGATTAAATCTGTGATGACTCATAAAATGCAGCACAAAGCAGTATAGCTCTAAGTGCAAGTTTTCCAGCAGACAGCAGAGCCAGTTACTAAGACAAAACAAGAGAAGAAAGACTTCTAGTGATTGTAGTCATTACTTAGACATCTTCCTCACTGCATCCTTTGTTGTAGTCACTCTGCAGTTGGTTTGGATTGCAAGACTGATTATCACAAAAGCACAAGGAAGTATGAAAAGCTGTGTTACTCACATAATGAGACTTTCTAGATAGAGCAAGGCAAACTGCCAAACTCTTTCAAAGCACAAGAGGGCAGAGGAAGGAGATTGACTGTGAAGTTTTATTGTGGTTATGGAGTAGTAGTGGGGTGATAGTTCCTGTATGCAGGTGACCACTTGCATGATTTAAACTTACCACTGGTGCCAAAGAGGGGGCACTTAGGTGACCTAATCAGCTTTCCCAGATATGAGGCAGAGGGGAAGAGGGAGTGGTGGGCTTGAAAGTCGTCAACAGTTAAACATTAAAATGATTTCACATGTTTTAATATAAGCTGCAATGTATATATATGTGTATCATATACCATATATATGTCATCTATATCTTTCTATTGTTATATTCTCTTTCCACTTTAAGCAAAATTATTTCCTTTCAACTTGCAAGAATCTCACTATAATATGCTCTAGAATGTGATTAGCAGAATTTTCAAAATAACTATCAAATGATCTAATAGATTCATATGATGGTTAACTATTCACATTCATTGTTTATAAAGTCAGTGTTGATATTTTATTTCTGCTGTGTTAAGGCATTTATAGAAAATAAGTTATGCTTAATAATTCAGAAGAAAGCTGGAAAATAGGATGTAAGAACATCAGGGTAGACATTTAACAACGATTTGTTTAAACGGTGGTTGTGACATTTCAACACATTAGTACTTTTCCCATTTATGGCTGTTTTTAGTTTTTGCTTCATTTTACCAATATATTTACCATTTTATATAACAAATATTTTTAAAGTTCAGAAGTTGTCCCATTAGGCTATTTAATACTAGTGGCATAAAGCTGCTGAAGATTATTTTTGCATGAGGTTCAAATTCATAAAGTCGATGATAGTAACAATTGTAAACCGATTGAAAAGAAGATTGAGCAGTTACTGTGAAATAGTGGAAAGACACTGAACTGGGGATCCAAAGGTCTGGTTTGTAGTCATTTATCTGCCTCTAATTGGCCATGTGACTTTGAGCAAATTACTTAAGCTTTCTGGTCCTCATTTTCTTGATGTATAAAAACAAAACTTTTGTCTCCAAGGGACTTCCTAGTTTAAAAAATATGTGAAATCTACTTTTGAATTTAAACAGTATGCTACTAGATATTAGAGAATTAAAGTATAGGAAATTTCCACCAGCTTTTCTGAAATTTGAAAGTTTGCTCACAGAAGTACATGGATTCATGTATTAAATTCCAAAGATAACTATAAATTTAACCTAAATTCTGAATCTTTAATTTTTCTGCAAAAGTAAGATAAATTATGTAACATTGGTGTGCTACATTCTTCCCTACTGTTTTCTTTCTTCTTTTCTTTTTTTTAATGCATCAGAATATTCTTGATGGTCATTGTTAACTTTCTCACTCTTCTCTTGCCATTAAAATGTTATACATAATTTCAAAAACACTTTGCATTTTTCAATTCATTACAAATGCTAGAAAACTGACTTTCTACTTTGTTTCCCTATTGGTATTTAGGCACAAAATAATTCTTTGAATAAGCCTGAATATTCATATAGGGAATAAACATTTTTTTGCAAAGTTTCACTGTAAAATTGTTAGTTTTCTCTTTAAGAAGCTGATATGGGGAAATATTTGAAATAATAAAAAGAAAAAAGTTACATATATATTAATATAGATGCATTACTTTTTCTGGAAAACTGTTTATGGAGAAGTCATTACACACAGCCTTTTTTAGTATTTCATTATTCTGTCATGCAGAATCACATTTGTAATATTTCATACCATGACAGATTAAAGCTAGAAGATAAATGATTTACAAAAGCACACAGCATGCCACAGGCAGAGACTTTTGTAAACATGGAATGCTTATTATTTTTGACACTCTCCCACTGATGTTTTAGGATAGTATAATGATCTCTAATTGTTTAACAGTGCAATGCGGTGCTGATTATAATCAAAATACACGTTTGGGTTTTTTTTTTTCTGTTTTGGTGACCCATATGATTTAATTACCTCCTTTAGACTTAACAAAGGCTAACATTTGCATTTTGAAATAATTTATTTGAAAACTCAATAAATTATATTTCAAGTAGGTTAGAAGATTGATAGTTCTTATTTCGTCGTTGGTATACAAACACACGGTGCACACACATCACACACTAAAAATCTGTGATTCCAGTCTCTGAGTTAGAGGGATTTGAATAGTATTCTCTTACAGCTTATATAAACCCTTAACATTTCTACCTAGATGCTTTTGCTGAGAAGCGGAAACTCAAACACAGAGCTATTACTGGAATGTTTTCCAAATTCACTGAAGCTATGTTATATACTAAAATACCAGACTAAGTATCAAAGTTTCATCCATTATGCTGCTTTTACTAGCAACCTTTTGTATAACATTTTTTTTAATCCTCTGTAATATTTATTTTATGGTAACAGAGGTTGCCAATTAAAATTCAAATTAAAATCTTTCATTCAATGGTAGATAACAAATGAGATCAGTATCTGGGCAGAGATAATAAGTGATGGTGGGTGCAGTGATGAACTAATAGCCATGCCTTCTTCAAAGTGGTTTAATTCTATAACGTTTAAAACACAGTATGATCCAAATAAAACTCACCTGTAGATTGAATATGACTTTCAATCTAGCATGTTTTCTGTTTTTATTGCAGGGGTATGGAAACTTCACCACTGCTTTCTCTTTTGCTTAACCACCTTGCGTCTCCTTACGACCTCTAAATTTGTAGAAATATGCTATTAATACTTCTAACCTCATTGTGGGTAAAGGTCTATATTATATTGCTTTTAAGTGGCAATTATTCACTAATTGTATCAATTATTTATTTAAACTATGTATACACCTAGCCTTGAGCTAGAATCTGAGTGTATAGGTTATGTAAACAATGGTTCCTGCCCTCCAGGAGATCACAGGAAAAGGAATTAGAAAGTTAAACAGTCTATTCAGGAAGAATGTGGAAACTGCTATAAACTATGATGTGAGAAGCTAAGGTCTGTAAGCATGCTATGGGTAAACAGAGGAGAAACACCTAAGGCAGGCCGGTGGCTTATTTGAGAAATGGGAGTAACCATGACAGAAACATTTATCTGAAAAGATGGTACATTACTTAAGTCTTAATGAATGTGTAATTGTTAGCTGGAGAAGGACATTCCAGCCAGAAAGAAGAACACAGGGAAAGATGTAGAAATATTGCATATGTTTTCTGAAAGGGACTATATATTTTTATCTCTAGTTGATGTGCAAAGTACTAGTCAGGAACTAATATGCTCGAAATTAGTGAAGAAGGCAGAGACCCCATTCTGAAGTGTCTTGTATGCCATGTTAAATCAATTCAACAAATACTGTGTTCTAACTCTGCTTCAGAAAGCTATTGGCTAGCCTGAAGCTACCTAATGCCCAATGCAACAGAAATGCTTAATTGTTCTCGTTAGTATATTGTCTAATTGAGTAGTCAGATAACGTAGTATAATATTCACTTGGTACATGTTGGTACAACAATTTTTAGTTGCTAGAATTTTAAAATATTTACATGTAGTGACAAATAGCCACTTCTCCAGTCTCTAGAATGACTCCATAATTCCCCGGCCACTGGCCCTTTCCCAGCCTAGCAACACTGGCCCATACCCATGTCATACTGATTAAATATTTTGGGAGTCACCTTGTGAACTAAAAAAAAAAAAAAAACAAACTGAATAAACTCACACACACAACACACACACAATTATGAGCACAAATTTGGGTAGTAAGCATGAAGGGTGAGAAAAAAACAAGCTATAATGACAAAGAATAACAGGAGGATCAAATTTACATTAGGGAGATGAGTGAAGATTGCAGTATGCTGCAAATTGAAGGATGAGAAGGAGGTTGAAATCTATCTTGTGTATCATAGTAACTAATTAAGCCATTTTGCAGCAGATTAACAAAGCCTGTTGGAAACTTTAGTTGTATTATTTGTGGCAGGGAGAGGATGATTGTTCCAGATGCACAGATGAGAAACAATGAGGGGATTAATTTAGACAGTGGAGAAGGGAGGTAACATTCATTGTTTGTAGAGGATAGCAGGGGTGAGTGAGATTTGTGTATGTGTCTGAGTACATGTGTATGTCAATATTCTAGTGTAATTCATGATCTCTGATGATGGCAGCAGGCACATGAGCAGAAGGGAGCAAATGACATTATAGAGGCCATGAGAACTGCTATCAAAGCCTTTCCTGGTGTCTGGATTTGAGATACGAATGCAGTGTCCGATCATCAGCTTTGTGGTTTCAGACATTCAATGTTGTCAGCTACCTCAGAAAATATTCACACTTCAGGAGACAGGTTCACGTTGTTTCCCACTCATCTAATCCAGAAGGACTTATTTATAAATCGCAATACCAATTTACCAACTTTTTTTGTGAGAGAATATCTGGCAAGCTTGGCAGTCTTGGCCATTTGCCTAGAACCCTTCATGTTGGTGGAAATAACTACTCCTTGGATAAATGCATATAATTATTTAAAAATTTATAGTCACAAGTTTATTGAAATTTAAGTACATCAGGAAGTAGCTTGATGTACTTAGAAATGTATATAAAACTACTACAGCTGGAAGAAATGTCCTTATCTACACTAGAGACATTTCTTTATTTAGAATTCACTAAACCAACTTTACCCAAGATTTTTGGATGGCACACTACTATACCTGGGTGAGAGGACAGGGACAGGAAGTCCAGTAAAATTTGGAAACACTGGGTTTAAAAAATTTGAAAGGTTTTAGGCTTATTTTCTCTAAGGATGCTAACAGTCTTTAATATGCTAATATGAATTATCTCTCTTTCTCTACCCCCATCCCCCGTATGTGTATGTGTGTGTGTTGTGTGTGTGTATTTGAATGGGACTCTCTTTACAAAGTTGCAGCTCAGTGAAAATACTACACTATTGTGTCATCTCTTTGTGATCAAAGATTGTATTTTTTATTTTTGAAAAAATAATAAAAGAGCTTAACAATCTTTTGCACATTAAACTAATCTCAATATGTATTTACTTAACATGCAAATGATTGAATTAATCAGTGAATTAAGTAATCCTTTATCCTGGATGAGGAGGACATTTTTTATTTTTATTTTCAAGATACTTATTTACCATATTTATTTACCAGAGTATTAGCTTAATCATTAACCAAGTGTTTGCTTAGTTGATCACCCCTCCATTCTTGGAAAAAATGTGGGTAAACGTCAATCTTGACACAGTCCTACACATTTAGGCATTCAGATGCAGCTGGAAGAAGCTAGTCCAGGAGGTACCTTAGAGCCAAGATAAGGAGTCTGGAACCACAAGCTCTGGACTGACACTTTGAGATTAAAAAGGAATGAGGAGACTGAAATGCTTAATTTTAGTCTCTTTCCAAATCCTCTTCACTTATGTCCTGCTTCCAAATTCCTCATCTTTACTCTGTCCTGAAATTCTCTAAACTTTGGACATTTGGATAAAACTCTGGATAAGATGGGAAGTTACATTTCTTGAACACTTAAATTTGCGATATGAGAATTGTATCATTTCATATATCATAAGAACTTTAAAAGATATTTCTCCATAGAACTAACTGAAATATCAGTCTGCAGGAAATAGGGTGATGCTGTAGGATTCTAGTAGTATTATACCTTTTAAAAATTCAGTTTAGACTATAAATTCTCAATACAGTTGTACAAAAGGCTTACTATTTCTGACCAATCCAGTTCTCATACTTGCCTGTGGATTATCTTCACTCCATTCCCAGTGCAGGGAAACTTCTATCTAGGGTGTTGGTTGGACAGGAGAAATAGGACAGAGGAAAAACTCCATCTGACTAGCCAAGCATATGTACAACTATTTTCAGTATTAATGCCTATACTTCTCTTTGAAGCTCAAATTTGACTATGTCTTCTCTTCTGTTACTTCTAAAATGAGATAAGTGCACTAGAATTAGAATCCTATCTGAAGAAGGATGCAAAGTCCAAAGTTCTGTGGGTAGAGGGAGAAAACATTAATAAATATCACAGAATATTGTCTTGTGACATATAAATGAGTTTTGTAAAAAAGATTTATATTTGAATTTTTATTTTGCATATAATTTCTCAGGAACACATCCATGCTATAATTCATATTTGACTGATAAGTTAATATTTGTATACTTTCTCTATAAGATCTCTTTTGGGTTTTTTGCATCACATCATGTTTAAGTTTGTAGTCATAGTTCATGAGGGTTTGTGTCTAGCCATGTTTGTTCAAACCTAAAACATGTACCCTACAGTAAAAGGACAAAATTTATAACTATATAATCTAGCTTTCAGCATTAGTTATGTACCTTATGTGTAATCTCATGTACATTATTTATTCTTTCTGACATCTATGAAAAAGAGATAATTTTATCTGTCCCACCCTAAACCATAACATTTTTAACCATCAAACAAGAAATGTAATATATTCTTTTCAATATTTTGTTTTCTCAATGGTTAATTTTAAGAAATATGACATTTTAGAAATATGATTTTATGTATATTTTGTACTACTAAACAGATATTTGTTTCCATTTATTTTCTTTAGATAATAAGCTTCCCCTCTCTTCAGAAACCACATTTATGTTTTCTTAATAGTATTTCACAGAACCATGTATTTCTACTCAGTGCTTATTTCAAGTAATTAATGAAACCCGAGCTCCACAAACTGCTGCTACTAAGTTGCACCTGTCTGATGATTGTCCTTCACACCTATTTGCTAAATTCTAAAACTTACCAAATTATCTGCCTTCATTTTTGCTGATTTCTGCTATAATTTTCTGTGGATTTCCTGTTTGAAAAATGAAGTCCACATTCACAGTTCTTACCTACTTACAAAGCATATAATTAGATATTTTCTTCCAGTTCTCTACCACTCATTTTTCTTCTATAATATTTCAAACATAATCCTTTTCCACATTTTTTCCCAGCTTCAAAATTGTGTTTTACATTTACTTAAGAAATTATATGCTGTCTGGATATACTTCCAGATAATTCCAGTGTGGAGCTCAGGTGGTCAGAGTATAGGGCTAGGGTGTTTTTATGAATAAAACTAGAATGCTGATGAGGAAAAAAGTTAAATTTTCCTGTGTTAATTTTTTAATCAGCTGAAATTTCGCCAGAATTTTTGAAAATAAGAAGCAAAAAATAACTATAAAAATTCATGCCTTCCATTTTTTAAAACCCCAACTTGCATCATTGAGGAATTGCCTCAATGTTGATTGAGGAATTGCCATGAGACAGTTTTTCCACTGAGGCAACATGCTGTGTAATCTAAGAGCTATGTGAAGCTATGTAAAGCTGAGCAAGTCGTTGGATATCTTTGAGTCTCAGTTTCCTCATCTGTAAAGTGAGTGGATTGAAAAAAATGCTAGGAAAATCTTTCACTGCAAATTTCCTGACTTAGACATTTATCATGGTTTGATGTATTTATTTATTTTTATAATTTCAACTCTTATTTTAGATGTGAGACTACATGAGCAGATTAGTTACGTGCGTATATTATGTGACAATGAGGCTTGGGGTACAAATAACCCTGTCTGCCAAGTACGAACATAATACCCAATAGATTTCAGCCCTGGCTTCTCTTCCTCTTTGTTCCCATCTTTCTGTCCATGTGTATCCACTGCTTAGCTCTAATTTATAAGTGAGAACATGTGGTCTTTGGTTTCCTGCTCTTACATTAAGTTGCTTAGGATAATGGCCTACAGCTGCATCTATGTTGCTTCAAAGGACATGATTTCCTTTTTTTATGGCTGCATAGTATTTCATGATGTGTATGTAATATATTTTCATTATTCAGTCCACCATTGACGGTCACCTAAGTTATTCTGTGTCTTTGTTATTGTGAATAGTGCTGTGATGAACATGAGTGCATGTGTCTTTTTGGTCCTGTGGGTATATACCCAGTAATGGGATTCCTGGGTCAAATGGTGGTTCTATTTTGTTTGTTTGTTTGTTTGTTTGTTTGTTTCTTTGTTTGTTTTGAGACAGGATCTCACTCTGTCATCTAGGCTGGAGTATAGTGGTGTGAATACAGATCACTGTAGCCTGGACTTCCTGGGCTCAAGTCATCTTCCCACCTCAGCCTCCTGAGTAGCTCAAACAACAGTTGTGGTCATTTTTAAATTTTCTGTAGAGACAGGGTCTCACCATGTTGCCCAGATTACCCTCAAACTCCTGGGCTCAAGCAATCCTCCTGCCTTGGCCTCCCAAAGTGCTGAAATTACAGGCATGAACCACTGTGTCTCTCCAGTTAGTTTTAAGTTCTTTGGGAAATCTCCAAACTGTTTTCCACAGTGGCTAACCTAATGTACATTCCCACCAACAGTATATAGGTGTTATTTTCTCCACAACCTCATCAACATCAACATCTGTTATTTTTTTGACTTTTTAATAATAGCCATTCTGACTAATGTGAGATGGTGTCTCATTGTAGTTTTGATTTTCATTTCTCTGATGACTAGTGGTGTCGAGCAATTTTTTATATGTTTTTTGGGCACTTGTCTTCATTTGAGAAATGCCTGTTTTTTACCCACTTTTTAATGGAGTTATTGGTTTTTTAATTGTTGCATGATTTAATTTCCTTATAGATTATGGACGTTAGATCTTTGTCGAATGCATAGTTTGTGAATATTTTTTTCCATTTTGTAGGTTGTCTATGTACTCTGTTGATTGTTTATTGCCTGTTTTCTGTGCAGAAGCTCTTTAGTTTAATTATGTCCTACTTGTCAATTTTTTTGTTGCAATTGCTTTTGAGGACTTAATCATAAATTATTTGCCAAGGCCAATGTCCAGAATGGTATTTCCTACATTTTCTTTTAGGACTTTTATAGTTTGAGGTCTTGCGTTTAAATCTTTAATCCATCTGGAGTAAATTTTTATATATGATCAAAGGCAGGAGTTCAATTTTATTCTTGTTCATATGGCTAGCCAGTTATCCAAGCATCATTTATTGATTAGGGAATCCTTTTTCCATTGCTTATTTTTGTAGACTTTGGTTGTAGATGTGCAGCTTTATTTCTGGGTTTTTTATTCTGCTCCATTGGTCTATGTGTCTGTTTGTACCAGTACCATGCTGTTTTGGTGACTGTACCCTTATAGGAGAGTTTGAAGTCGAATAATGTGATGACTCCAGCTTTGTTCTTTTTTGTTTATGATTGCTTTGGCTGTTCATTCTCTTTTTTGGTTTCATATGAATTTTAGAATATTCTTTCTAATTTTGTGAAAAATGACATTGGTACTTTGATGGGAATAGTGTTCAATCTGTAGATTGCTTTGGGCAATATGTTCATTTTAACAATGTTGATCCTTCCAATCTATGAGCATGGAATATTTTTCCATTTCTTTGTGTCATCTTTGATTTCTTTCAGCACTATTTTGTAGTTCTTTTTGTAGAGATCTTTCATCTCCTTAATAGTTAGATTGTTTCTAGGTATTTTATTTGTTTTGTGGCTATTGTAAATATGATTTCATTCTTAATTTGGCTCTTAATGTTCATTCTTAAATTGAACATTATTGGTGTATAGGAATGCTACTGGTTTTTGTACACTGATTTTGTATCCTGAGACTTTACTGAAATCATTGACTTTCTTTTTTCTTTTTTTTTGAGATGAAGTCTTCCTCTGTTGCCCAGGCTAGACTGCAGTGGCACGATCTCAGCTCTCTGCAATTTCTGCCACCTGGGTTCAAGCGATTCTCCTACCTCAGCCTCCAGAGTAGCTAGGATTACAGGCGCCCGCCACCAGGCCCAGCTAATTTTTTGTATTTTTATTAGAGACGGGGTTTCACCGTGTTAGTCAGGATGGTCTCTATCTCCTGACCTTGTGATCCGCCCACCTCATCCTCCCAAAATGCTGAGATTACAGGCGTAAGCCACCGTGCCCGGCCTGCACTCAGCTTTTCCTAAGGTTAGCTTCATCATCAGGCTCCTCTCAATGTTTCTTACCCTGCCCCCAATGTCACTCCCTGACACCACAACTCAAAGCTCTTCTATTTTGGCTGTAAAACGGTGTTGACAGTACTAGGCCTGATAAATTTACACCATACCATTAGAAGAGGAAGAGTCACTTCTACTTTTATTTTGTTTTAAAGGCAAAAATGAAAAAAAAATCTGTTTTTCTTTGTCACGAGTTACCTCAAAATATTTCCTATGCTAAGATTGAGTTAGATTTTAATCATTCTTGAACTGCTTTCTAAAGCTGTGAACGGGGAATATTGATTCACTTAAGCCAATTCAGGTTACTCCTGGCTTGGATGTAGAACCATTCTCACCCAAATGAGATAGCTTGAGAATGAGGTTTGTAATCCAAACAAACAACAGCAACAGCAAAACAAAGCAAAGAAAAATCCTGAGAGTACCCTTTAAGTGAAGAAATGTAATTGGATCTAGAGTAACAAACAAAACAACGTGTATCCACTCTATGTATAGATTCCAGATCTCAAGGTCCCTTTCATTTCCTATCAAAGGACAGCTTGAATATCCACCCCTCAACTTTCTAGCACTTTGGGCTGTTTTGAAGAGAGGTAAAGGATTAACGTGAATCCCTTTCTCTCTCCCAATGTAATGCTGTAAGAAACCAATTAATCCTAGAAATCCAGTAGAGTTGCTGTGTGGTTTTTTTTAATAGGTTGTACCCCCAAAATATATTACTCATATGGATTGTTTCTTAGGGCTGGTATAACAAATTGCCACAAATTGGGCACCTTAACACAGAAATGTATTTTCTCACAGTTTCAGAGGCTCAGGTTCAAAATCAATATATCATCAGGACCATGCTCCCTCTAAAGGCTGTAAAGAATAATCCATTTATTGTAAATCTGTTTTAGTTCTTTGTAAATACTGGATATCAGCCCTTTGTCAGATGGGTAAACTGCAAAAATTTTTTCCCATTCTGTTGGTTGCCAATTCACTCTAATGACTGTTTCTTTTGCTGTGCAGAAGCTGTGGAGTTTGATTAGGTCCCATTTGTCTATTTTGGCTTTTGTTGACAATGCTTTTGGTGTTTTGGTCATGAAGCCCTTGCCTACGCCTATGTCCTGAATGGTTTTGCCTAGATTTTCTTCTAGAGTTTTTATGGTATTAGGTCTTATGTTTAAGTCTTTAATCCACCTGGAGTTAATTTTAGTGTAAGGTGTCAGGAAGGAGTCTAGTTTCTGCTTTATGATTTACAAGAAAGAAACAAACAAGCCCATTCAAAAGTGGGCAAAAGATATGTACAGATACTTTACAAAAGAAGACATACATGAGGCCAACAAACATGAAAAAATGCTCATCATCACTGGTCATCAGAGAAATGCAAATCAAAACTACATTGAGATACCATCTCATGCCAATTAGAATGGTAATCATTAAAAAATCTAGAGACAACAGATGCTGGAGAGGATGTGGAGAAATAGGAACACTTTTACACTGTTGGTGGGAGTGTAAATTAGTTCAACCATTGTGGAAGACAGTGTGGCGATTCCTCAAGGACCTAGAAATAGAAATTCCATTTGACCCAGCAATCCCATTACTGGGTATATATCCAAAGGATTATAAATCATTCTACTATAAGGACACGTGCACACGAATGTTCATTGCAGCACTGTTTACAATAGCAAAGACCTGGAACCAACCCAAATGCCCATCGATGATAGACTGGACAGTGAAAATGTGGCACATATACGCCATGGAATATTATGCAGCCATCAAAAACGATGAGTTTGTGTCCTTTGTAGGGACATGGATGAACCTGGAAACCATCATTCTCAGCAAACTGATAGAAGAGCAGAAGGTCAAACACGGCATGTTCTCACTCATAGGCGGGTGTTGAACAATGAGAACACATGGACACAGGGAAGGGAGCACTACACACTGGGGTGAAATAGGCGAGGGGAAATAGGCAAGGGACAGTGTGGGGTGGGGAGGTGGGGAGAGATAGCAAGGGGAGAGATGCCAGATGTAGGTGATGGGGAGGAAGGCAGCAAATCACACTGCCACGTGTGTGTTCTTCACATGTACCCCAAAACCTAAAATGCAATAAAATAAATAAATGGGGGAAAAAAAAAAGAAGAAGAATCCATTTTTTGTCTCTTCCTAGTTTCTGGTGGTTGCTGGCTGTTTGTAGAATTCCTGAGCTTGTAGCTATATCACTTTAATTACTGCCTCTGTTTTCACATGAACATCTTTCCTCTGTTGTATGTGTGCATATGTGCAAATCTTCCTTTATGGATTTAGGGCTCACTCTGCTACAAATGTGAATTCTGTCCACCCAGTTTCATATGTGGAAGCCCTAATCCCCCATGTAGCTGTGTTAGAGATAGGGCCTTTAATGAGGTGATTAAAGTTCAATGAGGCCATAAAGATGGAGCCCTGATTAAATAGAATTGGTACCCTTATAAAAAGAGGAAGAGGCATTAATATTCTGTGTCTGCTATGTGAGGACACAGCAAGAAGACAGTAGTCTACAAACCAGAAAGAAAGCCCTTATGAGAGCCTAGCCATGCTGGCCCCGATCTCAGATGTTTAGACTTTAAAACTGTAAGGAAATAGATTTCTGCTATTTAAACAACCAAGTGTAGGGTATTTTGTTTGGCAGTCAGAGCTAACTAATACACACGCTGGTCAGTATGACCTCATCTAAACTTGATTACATTTGTAAAAATCCTATTTCCAAATAAGGTTACATACACAGGTATGCTGGATAGGACTTCAACTTACAATTGACTCCAGAATACTATACTGTTTTTTAAACCTTTCTAAGAAATTTGTGTGATGACAATGTGTTACTGTTAAAACTTCCAATTTATTCTAACATTCTTAGTAAGTAGTAGCGAAAAATAAATCCTAAATATTTCAATATGTTTCAAACTTTGGGCAGTAGTTATTTTTGTGCACAAATGGAAATTTGCATGTATATATTAAGTCAAAGACTGAACTTTGTAAGATTATACCCAGTAATAGCCTATTTCCAGATAGCTAGGTCCATAGAGCCTAAAAAAATATCCAAAAGGAGCACTTAGAGAAACTGCCACAGAGCCTGTATACTTCTTATAATTGTATTGTCACAGTAAAGCCAAAATCTAAGTTTATTATAAGAAGGTTAAAAGGGCACTGAGTTGCAGGAACTGAAACAGTGGTCTTATTTGTCTGAAACATCAAAGGGATGTGGTCATAGATAAAAGCAAAATAGGCCATGAATTAAAAATTGCTGAAGTTAGGTAATGGCTACATCAGTTTCATTTTACTTATTCTGTTCTTTTTTTTCTTACACGTTTAAACTTTCCCATCATAAAAATTTAAAAAAAGAAGCCTTCAGAAAATAATAAAGCAGAAAAATACCTGACATATCACTTAGTATGAATATTTATCCAATGGCTCAAAGAGACTTTTATCTTATTAGACTTATCTTAATTTCAAAAAAGTATGTTACTGACATGAAATTTGATAAATTTGCTTCTATGTTTTATTTTAAAAATAATCAATAGGGAAATATTATGAGTATTACACTATTGAAAATAATTGCTTCTCACATTTTCCTCCTTTATCTAATTATAATAAATACGAACCACAACCTCAATCCATAGAACTGAGAACAAAAACATCTGAAAGACCAATAAATACTTACATTATGATGGAATAAGTAGCAGCCAAATGATAAGAGCTAGCCTAAGGGAATGTCAAGGAGACATATAACAGGATGGTATCAAAACTGAAACCCAGCCCATCACCCAGTCTCCACAGAGAAAATGTGATTTTCCTGATCTGGTTTTTGAGAGCAAAAAGCTGCCGCTAAACTCTGAAAGCAAACTATACTGAAGTCATTTTATGCAAATTTAATATATGTGATTATAAACTTGTGCTATATATACATATTAAAAAGACCATACATAATGAAAAACCTAAAAACTACAAAAATCAACAAACCTACTAAGGCTTTTCTTTTTTTAATTTAATTTAATTTAATTTAATTTTCATTTTTACTTTTTTGAAGACTTCTCATTCTGAAGCCTTCATGCCATAGGTAAAGAGCAGATCAGCAACTGCTTCAGTATGTTGTAAATAGGACTCAATGCTAATCTATCCTTGCATGTAAACTTTAAAATGCCTTTGGCAGTATGTCTTAATGTATGAACTACTTTCATAAGAATTACTTGGAGTGCTTATTTAAAGTAAAAATTCTTATATGCACTTAAGTTTGAGAGTCCTCTGATTTATATGTCCTATATAATGTGATTGATTCTTGACACTCTCAAATTTTGACAATATCAGCAGACCACTATGTTAAAGTTCATGAAATATTTAACAGTATTTTTGATGTTTTGGGAAAAGATTTATGCAGTGCTTGTTTAAGTAAGACAGTTTGTCACTAAGCATGCAATCAGGGGACACATTTTAGTCAAGGGACACAAGATAGGCTAATGAGTTAAGGGTATAAATTGTGTTTCTAGACTGCAGAATTCTGAATTCTGCTCCCAATGCTTCTTAGGTTTGTGTTATCATGGATGTTCATTGATCTCTCTGAGTCTCAGTTGCCAGAGGGCATTTATCCATTGTCCTTGTGATAGACATTTGAGTGATTTCCAATCTGGACCTGTATTAAACTAAGTCACTGTGAATATTGTCGTTCAAATCTTTTTGTTGCCATGTATCTTTATTTCTCTTGAGTCAATACTTATGAATGAAATTGCTGGGTCACAGAGAAGGTGTGTGTTAAATTTCATAAGAATTGCCAAATAGTTTTTCAAAGTGGATTACCTTTTTATTCACTTGCTAACAGTGTGTGAGAATTTGATTTGTTCCACA
This sequence comes from Cebus imitator, assembly GCF_001604975.1. Classification (NCBI taxonomy): domain Eukaryota; kingdom Metazoa; phylum Chordata; class Mammalia; order Primates; family Cebidae; genus Cebus; species Cebus imitator. The sequence continues at coordinate 1,428,827 of NW_016107565.1, read as the reverse complement.
TGCTCATTAATATTATCAGTCTTTTTAATTCTGACCATTCTGTTTGGTGTGTGCACACTTCATTTTAAAGCCTTTCCCATATGTTTCTTTTACATACTTAAAGCAATAATTCAATTGAGTGACTCCAAAAGATAATATGGAACTTATGAATAGAAAAATAGTTGCTCAGTTCTACTACATTGTAATAAAATATGAATTTATGAAAGTTGCAGAAAACTCTTTGTTCTCATTTTTGTTTTCTGCAAAATGATAATAGATATTATACCTATTTTATAGGGCAACAGCCCTATAAATGAGGATTATATTAGTCATAGTGATTCTGTTGTAATCGAGCAAGTTATAAGGAAGACACCACGCTCTGAGATAGAATCAGGAGTCCTTTATTGCAGGTGACCAAGAGACAGCTAATGCTTAAAATTCTCTCAGCCTGGAGGAAGGGGCTTGATTCCTTGCTTAGGATAGGGGAGAGGGAACCTAGCTGAAGTGGAATTTTACAGAAGCAGAATGAGCAGTTAGAGGGATGTGGTTGCAGACCAGGGTATTCCCATATAATCACCAAGGAGGAGTACTCACAATAGCATGTGTGCTTGCCAAGCAGGATGTGGTTGCAATGGTTATATGGTAGAATAAGCACAGCATCATTAAGCACAGCATCAGCATGACCCAGTTATGCACCCGAGGGAGACATGGCAGGAGAAATGGCAGGGAGGGAGAGGCTAAGATGGAGTCTGTCTGGCTCACAGCTAAGATGGAGTTAGGCTAACACAAGTTAGGCTATCACAATTAGGGTCTGACACATAATAAACAGTCAATGAGCAATATTAATACTATTAATTCATTAATAATAAATTAATAAATAGTACTGTAACTATTATTAGCATTAAGGGCCAGGCATTTTGCTGTCCTTTGAGAGAAAAATAATTATTAAACCAGATGTTACCTATCCTTAGTGAAGCTCATTCTCAAGGAAATCAATATAGCTGACTTTAATAAAAAATAGACATTTAATGTAAATATAACTAGGGCGTTTTTTCTCTACTCATTTTACTTTGTTCCCTTCTTTTATAAGCAAATGAACCAAAATAACATAAAAAGAAAAAAAATTTTAAACGATATGCTTAACATCTTTGACTAAGAAATTGTATAGGCTGCACCCCTGTACAAAATAAGGATTAATATTTTATTCTTGTGAACATTTTCAGAACTATTAAGATAGATTTTTTTGTTTGAATGTATTTTACAAATTTGGTTTTCTTGAAATATGGTCTTTTATCTATAAAAATTTATATTTATCAGCTTTTAATATATTATTCATTCTTTCTTCATATTTGGTCTTTGGCCAAAGTGTGGTCAAATAACCATGAGATAACTTATTTCAAAATAACTATTTGCTACTGCATGTCTTACTACCTGTAAGGTTCATGAATCAAAGTTAGCCCTTATTCATTGTGTGTCTCCTGTGTGTCACTATAGTTCTTGACATTTAGTGAGGGAAGAACAGCATTTACTTAACACAAGTGTCCTAAGTACTCCACTTTGCACTTTACATAAGTTTCTAACCAAATCCATACCTAAGTTCCTGTCACCAGGGAGGCATTTCAAGAAATAACATTAGAATGAGAGGAACAAAGAAAAAGGAAAAGAATATTATTAGGATACAGGCTAAGACAGTACACCATAGAGACCTCCCAAAACAGTGGGTTTTAAACAAAATAGAAGTTTATTTTTCTTCTGTATAACAGTTCCATAGTAGACAGGTGCTACAGGGATTAATCTACTCTTACATCCCTTAGGCCAGGCTGTTGGTTTTGTCTGCCAGTTTGAATGTGACTCACCTGTATCACATCTGCATTTCTGTTTGTGGAAAAGGTGAAATGAATGAAATAGGATCAAGTCCTTTTAAGAATGGGACACAGAAGTTTAACCCATCACTTCTGCTCATATTTTCTTTATGAGAGCTGAATCACAGAAACACATTAGGCTTCAGAGAGTTCAGAGAATGAATTTTTGAGCTGGATGATCATTTGCTCTACATAAAACTGAAAAACAACAAAGGGGTCAATGGATATTGTGGTATATTAAGTTTTCTCAGTTAAAAGGAAAAGAAGTAAAAGTAAAAGAAAAATGTCTTTGTGATAATGACATAAAAATCATATAATTTTAAGATGGAGATATCAAGGCTTAGACAAATTTGCCTAGGATCCTACGGCTAGTAAGTGCCAAAGTTTGGATGTAAGTTCAAGTATTGTAATGCTGATGATAATGGTGGTTATGTCCCTGTACCCTGTACTTTTTCTACTACACGTCATGCTGATCTACTCTGGATATTTGTCTCCTCCCAATCTCATGTTCAAACGTGATTCCCAATATTGGAGGTGCCATATAGTAGGAGGTGTTTGGGTCATGGGGATGGATTCCTCATGAATGTCTTGGTGCCTTCTTGAGGAATGAATGAGTTGTTTCTCCATTAGTTCACACTAGGCCTGGTTGTTTAGAACAGTATGGCACCTCTACCTACTCTCTCTTGCTCCCTGTCTTACCATGTGACATACCTATTCTTTTTTTTTTTTTTTGGCCTTCTGCCATGATTGTAAGCTTCCTGAAGTCCAAACCAGAAGAAGATGCCAGTGTCATGCTTCTTAATAGCCTATAGATCCATGAGCCAAATAAACCTATTTTATTTATAAATTACCCAGTCTCAGGCATTCCTTTATAGCAATGTAAATGGAATAATACACGTTTCTTCATAGATGGTACTCAAATGTTTACAAAAAATAATTCTGATATGGTCTGGCTCTGCATCTCTACCAAATTTCACCTTGAATTGTAATCTAAATTGTAATCCCCACAGGTTGAGGGAGGGACATCATGGGAGGTACTTGAATCATGGGGGTCGGTTTCACCTTGGCTATTCTCATGATAGTGAGTGGGTTCTCATGAGATCTGATGGTTTTGTAAAGGGCTTTTCCCCTTCACTCTGAACTTCTCTCATTCTTCTTCTTTCCATCATGTGAAGAAGGATGTGTTTGCTTCCCCTTCACCATGATTGTAAATTTCCCAAAGCTTCCCCAGCCATGCTGAACTGTGGGTCAATTAAACTTCTTTCCTTTATAAATTACCCAGTCTCTGCTTTATAGCAGCATGAGAATGAACTAATACAGAAATTGGTACCACAAAGAGTGGTGTGCTGCTGTAAAGACACCCAAAATTGTGGAAATGACTTTGGAACTGGGTAACAAGCAGCGTTTGGGACAGTTTGGAGGGCTCAGAAGAAAACAGGACAATGTGGGAAAGTTTGGAACTCCCTAGAGACTGGGACCGCTCACAAGATAGAAAGATGTGGGAAAATATGAAACTTCCTAGAGACTTGTTGAATAGCTTTGACCAAAACGCTTATAGTGATATGAACAATGAAATCCAGTCTGCAGTGGTCTGAGATGGAGATGAGAAACTTGTTGGAAACTGGAGCAAAAGTAACTCTTGCTGTGCTCTAGCAAAGAGACTGGTGGCATTTTACCCCTGCCCTAGAGATCTGTGGAACTTTGAACTTGAGAGAGATGATATAGGATATGTGGTGGAGAAATTTCAAAGCAGCAAAGCATTCAAGGGGAAGCAGAGCATAAAAGTTTGGAAAATTTGCAGACTGGCAATGCAATAAAAAAGAAAAACTCATTTTCTGATGAGAAATTCAAGCCAGATAAATAAATTTGCATAAGTTACGAGGAGCTGAAGGTTAATCACCAAGACAACAGGGAAAATGTCACCAGGGCATATCAGAGATGTTTATGGCAACCCCTTCCATCACAGGCCTGGAGGCACAGGAGGGAAAAATGATTGTGTGTGCCCACCTCAGGGTCTCACTGCTATATGCAGTCTTGGGGCATGGTGACATGCTTCCAGCTGCTTCAGCTCCAGCCATGGCTAAAAGAGGCAAAGGTACAGCATGGGCCATTGCTTCAGACAGTGCAAGCCCCTAGCCTTGGCAGCTTCTACGTGGTGTTGGTCCTGTGGATGCATAGAATTCAAGAACTGAGGTTTGGGAACCTCTGTCTAGATTTCAGAGGATGTGTGGCAATGCCAAAGTTTCGAGGCAGAAGTTTGCTGCAGGGATGGGACCCTCATGGAGAACCTCTGTTAGGGCAGTATGGAAGGGAAATGTGGGGCCTGAGCCCCCACATAGAGTATCCACTGCAGCACTACTTAGTAGAGCTGTAAGAAGATGGCCTTTTCCTGTAGACCCCAGAATGATATATCCATATACAGCTTGTACTGTGGGCCTGGAAAAGTCATGGACACTCAACACTCAACACTAGGTCATGAAAGCATCCAGGAGGGATGGCTGCAAATCTATAGGGGCAGAGTTGACCCAGGGATATGGGAAGCCAGCTCTTGCATCAGCATAACTTGGATGTGAGACATGGAGTCAACAGAGAGCATTTTGAAACTTTAAGGTTTGATAACTGCCCTATTGGATTTTGGACTTGCATAGGGCCTGTAGTCTCCTTATTCTGGCCAATTTCTCTGATTTGGAACTGGTATATTTACCAAATTCTCATACCCCCATTGCATCTAGGAAGTAACTAATTTGCTTTTGATTCTGTAGGCTCATAGATGTAAGGGACTTGCCTTGACTCAGGCAAGACTTTGAACTTGGACTTTTGGGTTAATACTGGACTGAGTTAAGACTTTGGGGGGCTGTTGGAAAGGTATGATTGTTATTCAAAGTGTGAGGATAGAAGATTTGAGAAGAGCCAGGGTTAGATCAGAATGATATGGTCAGGTTCTATGTCTCCACCCAAATCTCATCTTGAGTTACAATCTGAATTATAATCTTATGTGTTAGGAGAGGGACCTAGTAGGAAGTGATTGAATCATGGGGACAGTTTTGTACTGTTGCCATGATAGTGAGTGAGTTCTCATGAGATCTGATGGTTTTGTAAACGACTTTTCTCCCCTTCGCACTGCACTTCTTTCATTCTTCTTCTTCCTGACATTATGTGAAGAAGGATGTGTTTGCTTTTCCCCTGTCATGATTTTAAGTTTCTTGAGGCTTTCCTAACTGTGAAGAACTGTGAGTCAATTAAACCACTATCCTTTGTAAATTACACAGTCTCAGGCAGTTCTTTATAGCAGAATGAGAATGGACTAATACAAAGTTCATTGTATTTTTGTATATAAAGGTATAAAGTCCTACAGATTATATACCTTTATGCTATTATTATTGAGATAAGTTCCCGTTCTCCAAAATGGAATTATTATTTTAAAAGTATATCACACTGCATCATATTTTTCTAAGTACTTACAGGTACACAATCTCATGTTATTATCATATAATATCTGTGAATCATGCAGTGGAAGTATGACTGTTACAATTTATCTATGAGAACATTTAAGCAGGGAGAGTCAACAGCTTCTAAAATTAGGAAGAGTACAAGACAATGACTAAAGGTTAGAACCTAATGACTAAGGACTAGAGCCTATTCTTATTCTTTCTTCCTCAGAATTCAGTGCTTACTTTGGAAAAGATTCAGAAAGGGTATTAATAAACTCCTTAGAAATGTGGTGTAAGAGCTTACTACACAAATATCCTGAATTCAGTAGTAACTGTATGGGGTTATAATTATTTTTTAACTTATTTAACCAAATGCTAACTATCTTTTTATGAGTCTTTCCTATTGAACACTAGTTATACCAAGATGGTTAACATGATTCATCATCTTGTTGGCCAATTTAACATTGTCTAGAGAAAATTAGAGATTCTCTTTGATTTATTTGGTAGATTTTTATTAAAATATTTTTTGAAAGCCAGTAGAGTTTTTTTCTCCTTCTTTAAATTAACTATTACCAAATTAGTAATAGTTTTTTTCTAATTAACTGTTTTCTAAATTAAATATTACTCTGCCATACCCAGTCACTTCATATTTCAAATAGTAAATCCAAGACAGAGTCAGAAAATTTTGTAAAAAAGATGCTGAAATCAGTACTAATGTCAGCATTTTGAAAATTTAGGACATTATGAGACATCAATGAGATTAATTTAGTCATTTAAATAGAGAAGTTGACAGTGAACTCAAAATATCACCTTAGTGACTCCAGCAGAAATCTGAACTGTCAGCATTCTGTCACATGTTAGAGTTTATAACCAGAAATCAAAATTTGTCTCCAAGAAGTTCTACCTCCTGATCCAGTGTTTCAGCAACAGTCACGTCTTAAAATGGCAACAGCTAGACCCAGGCTCTTACATTTAAATGGGTAAATTTTCATTTGCATTCTTTTTGTTGTTCCCAGTCACTGAAAGCTATAACAATTTCAGGGTAAATGGAATGAAAAAAGACAGAAGCAAGAAACATATCAGAGATAATAATTTTGGTCCTGGTAATTGCTTGGGCATAGTTGGAGAGGTTAGGTATGATGGAGAATTGTGAGAAAAGTTCATGTCTCTGCCTTTCAAGGATTAATAGTGCAGGGTGGGTGAGACTCGGCAAACAGAAAACTTTAATAAAACTACATCCTTCAGTGCTGAGTAATATAGAATGGACCATGAATAAAGTAGGAGGGAAAGGTGAGAAACATCACTGAAGTGTAAGTAATTGAAGGTAGAGAAGCTCTCTTGGTCTTTCATGTGGCTATATGAGCTTGAAATATTCACAGTCTTTGCTCTGAATAATGCTACTGTGTTCACCATGCTTGTGACATTTTCGTAAGAATTAACATTATAAAATGCTGCAAAGCTACCAATTGTACTATAATTTTTCAAAAACACTAAAATCTGACAAAAGAAAAAAGAGCATCATATTTTGTAATAGAAGAAAAACTTTCCATAGCCAAATTATGTTGTTCATATAATTCAGATATATATATATATATATATGTATATATATATATATATGGAACATGTTGGAAATAATTAAATCTAGTGATGTATCAACTACTTTCAACTGTTAATTTTACTCCAAAAGTTATTCCTTTTTAACATTAGAATGTTGATATATCTCTTTATATCCCTTTTGGTTTAGGTACTAAATCTTATATAAATCCAGTAAATTTTGTTTGGGTATAGTAAAAACCTAGCTTAACTTAATCAGTCTCTAGCTGTGCTCAAATAAGTACTTGTCTTTTAGCCAAGTGTAAAGTCCACACTGGATAAAGACTAAATACAAAATCATGAGGATTTCCCACTGAGCATCCACAGTTGACTTCTCACAATGGCATTCACATTCATTCAAATGCCATGTCTCTGCATTGCGCGCATTTGTAACACATTTCCTTTTATTGATAGGCTGTTTTCATTTACAATAATATATTCAAAATGTCAGCATTTCAGTAGACTTCTACTACACTAACGTAACTCAGATATAACCTAGAAAGAAACAATTACTGTTGAATAACAAAGCAAATAGGAGGGAAATATGTGTGTGTGTGTGTGTGTGTACACATTTTTTGTATATGTATATATGTATATCTTTGTATATGTATTTCTGCATATTTTATATAGGTATACACAAATATGTATACATATATATGCTTTTTTGTATACATATATGCACAAAAAAATCTAGCTTGCCCTCCAAATTTTTTTTCTTTAAGCAGAAAATCTACTTCTATAGCTGGGAACAATTTATTCTAGTAAGCAGTATAGGATGTAGTATGTAGCACTATCAGTAATTTTCTGTGTTTTGTAATTTTAAAATGACTTTAATTCATATCACCATGAATAAAAGAAGGGAACCTTTTGCTGTATGCCTCATGTCTTTGTCCTGGTAACTCTTTTTGTAAATGGGGACTGAATATACTGATTATTTAAATCAAAATAAGGTGCAGAAAAAAAATCTCTTTTATAATTTCCTTTATTATATTTATTTTAATATACATTTGTATGGCAATTACTGGTACACATGTCTTTTTCATTAGATTAGTTTCTCAAGATGAGGATAAGCCATTTAGGAATCAGAGGAGCACTTAAAATTTAGATTTTTTAGGTTCTAGTTCAGTTTTATAACTAATCTTAGTTCAATTTTATAACTAATCTTCTCTGGGGGCAGCTCCCTCACAAATATTAAAAGCATCCAAGATGATTCTTATATATACTCTATTTAACAATCATTATGTTAGCTTGTAAATCATTTGAGAGAATGTACTGTGTCTCATTTATCTTTATCCCCTAGTAGTTAGGAGATTGCCAAAAATGATGTTTAAATTTAATGGTATTGATATAATTTTCATACCTATAGTAAATGCATTATGCTCACAAATACAAAAAAAAAAAAAAAACATTTCCAGAGATTTTGGGAAATAGTCAAGATTGTACATCGACCAATTAACAGTGATAACTCAGTGAAAATATACTGAGAGTAAAAATGCCCATTCTTTTCAGAGCATAGTATATCAGGCACAGTTTTAAAATCTAAGTCATAAATCATTTTTTAAGTTATCTTGAAAGTATACAAGTTAAAAAATGTGCCTCATCCATGTTTTTGTCTTAGTAAGCATTCCACTAACTGCTGTGGAAAAAATGATTACTTAACAAAAAACACTTAAGTTATTGCATCATACCCAAGTTCGTTAGTTTCCAGAGCCCGGATCTGACTTCATTGCAATGTACCTGAGAAAATTAACCTTAGAAATGAGCTCATGGTGAATTCTACTTTTAAAAGCCAATATTTTCAGTTTGGGCCTACGTAATATACAATATGGTATAATGGTTGAAAGTCAGACTCGCTTCTAGTACTAATTTGTCTTTTACTAGTTGTGCAATCATGTGCAAATTACTTAATTCTAAGTGCCAATTGTCTCATATATGAAACAAGAATGTTAATACCTGCCTCACAGAGTTATTTAGAGATAATGTTTATAAAGCACTTTGCCTTGTTCTTGTTTTTTTTTTTTTAAATTATAGATATTATAATCGGCATGCTTGAGGATTCAGTGCTATCTACCCCCACAAAAAGGTATTCTGTATTTTCAAGAAAAATAACTACTTTTCTATATATTATTTTTCTGGAATCAAATCTATGCTTATTTCAAAAACATTGTCCCAAAGGTGACAGTGTCTCTGGTTTCCTTACCCTTGTAAAATCTTAAGTGCTATTTTGATTGCCAACTCTGAGTGTAGCTGCTTTACCATGCTTAAGAATACATAAAACAATGTGCATCTTGCTTTTTGCTGAAAATATGCAGTCAGTCAAGATGTACTGTGGACTGAAGATCTACTCTGGGGAACTCGTCATTGAATTTATTTGAAAACATTAGGTCTTTATAGTTGAATGTTTTATAATCCTTTGGGTATATACCCAGTGATGGGATTGCTGGGTCAAATGGTATTTCTAGTTCAAGATCCTTGAGGAATTGCCACACTGTCTTCTACAATGGTTTAACTAATTTACACTCCCACCAATGGCCTGTCATGGGGTGGTGGTGTGGGGGGACTAGGGGAGGGATAGTAGCGGAGTGGGGGGATGGGGGAGGGCTAACATTAGGAGAAATACCTAATGTAGATGACGGGGGATAGATGCAGCAAACCACCATGACACGTGGTACTCATGTAACAAACCTGAACGTTCTGCACATGTACCCCAGAACTTAAAGAATAATTTAAAAAATTAGGTCAAAGATTTTCAGTATGAGGCAACTTTACAAATAGATGAATTTTTTCATTGAGTTCATGTCCAGAGGTGAGAATGGATACAAATTTTGTGTGTACGAAAACTTGTTACTTGGGGACTCATCATTAAGAAAAATACTTTTTTAAAGTTTTGTTTTTGTGAATTTTATAAAACCATGTATCCTTGTAAAAACATTGATGGCTCCTTTCTAGGTTCTTAGAATGAGCCTGTGCAAGGTAGGAGCTTTGTTAGCTTCACAGTAAGTTTACGTCTGCCAATGGGAATTACATGATTTTATTTTCTTCTCTCTTTCTGGAAGACTTTACAATCTTATTCTGTGAAAAAGCAAAGTACAAATAATAATAATAATAATACAGCATTTTCGATGGTATTATGTGGCATAGATTATAAATACTAAAGTGTCCATAACAGATTTTAAAAAAATGCTGGTAGCTTTTTGGAGGAAAGTTAAAGGATGATGCTTTACAGCATTCTAACAACAGCAATAATGATGATAGCAAATTAGCATAGTAGACTGAAATTTCCATTTATAAATCAAACAGCCAACTTAGTATAAACTCCAACTATGCCTTATAAGTTGTATAAAAATAAATGTAATTATGATCTTATGCCAGGCATTATGCCAGGAAGTTACATTTTTTAATTTAATATTTGTATCAATGGAATAAGGTAGTATTATTTCATTAACTTGTCCAAAGTTATTTTGTTAGGGGATCTTAGTGGTCAGTTTGCAGGTCACATCTATCAGGCTTTAGTTCCAAGTACCACTTCACATTGTCTTAAATAACTTTTCAAAAATGCTTAGGCAGGGGCAAACAGCTCCAAGTTTGTTCTGGCAGCAAATGGAAAGTGTTCTGGAGTTAGCATATTTAAAAACCTACCCAATTTCTTGACAGCTTAAACCTACATATCCCACTGAAAAAAAATAGCTGTTATACCATATGCACACACTAATGGAATTTTGAAAATAAATTCAATATAATAACCATAAAGGAGATTCATACAGTAAATAAAAGAAGTAATTGATTCTAACAAAAAAAAAAACTTAGCACTAAAATAGATGGCTTTCTACTCTTTTTAACTCACTAAATATAGAAGTTAGTAATTATTAGCTTGATTTAAAAGTCTGCTGTAGTCATTTGTAAAGCAAACACTTATGATTATTTTTCAAGTTTTTTTTTGTAGGCTTTTTTTTTTTTTTTTGAGACAAGTTATCTCAGTGTTGCTTAGGCTAAAGTGCAGTGGCATGATCCTGACTCACTGCAACCTTGACCACCCAGGCTTAAGAGATCCTACTACCTTAACCTTCCAAGTAGTTGGGACTGCAGGCATGCATCACCACATCAGCTAATTTTACTTTTATTTTTTGTAGAGAAAGGTCTTACTATGTGGCCCAGGCTGGTCTTGAACTCCTGTCCTCAAATAATCCTCCTGTATTGGCCTTCCAAAGTGCTGGGATTACAGGCTTAAGCCACTTGCCCTGTTGGGGATTTTTTAAGGTAACAATTAGGCTGATATATGTCCCTAGACATCTCTTCCCACAAGATATATATTCTGTCCCACAAAACTGGTAAAGTACGTAAAAGGAGTATTATTTCTTTCTTGTTGTAGATTACTTCTGCCCTTGAAATGTAACTGTTTGCAATGCTAAATTATTCTGTCTTTTCAGAATATGAGCTTACTGTATAAATTTATTTCGAAATAAACAATGATAGCATTGCTCTCGTACAAACTTTTGTTTGAACTGATTAGCCCGTGCTTTTGGAATTATAATTTAATTGAAGTCACAGTTACTTTTCTGTTCCTGTAATTCATGCCAAAAATGTAATTTGATCTCAATTAATAGTTCCAACAGAAAAACGTAACATAGTCTTCAGAATTAAGTTGTTATAATTGTGTGGAAAATAATAGTTTAGCACCCGATATCCTTATAATTCAAATTCTTTTTTCTTTTAATGGAGTCTTGCTATATTTCCCAGGCTGGTCTTGAACTCATGGGTTCAAGCCGTCCTCTTACCTCTGCCTCCTCAAGTACTGGGATTATAGGCATGAGCCACCATGTCTGTGCAAAAATTCAAGCTTTCAACTGAGATGCACATTAAAAAAATAGGTTTTGCTTCCCAACCCAGTTCATAGTTACTTTCTCTTTCTTTCTGAGATGTCCTATCTTCTGTTCTGTCCTATCCTGTACCTTGCTAGTCTAATTCATTAAAAAAGCAATGCATGTCATGATATAATACACTGATTCTCGCTGAGTGCAGTGACTCACACCTTTAATTCCAGAACTTTGGGAGGACAAGGTAGGAGGACTGCTTGATCCCAGGAGTTCAAGAGCAGCCTGGGTAACATAGTAAGACTCTATATTTAGACAAAATAAAATAAAATAATCAATTAGTTATGTGTGGTGGCTCACACCTGTCGTCTCAGCCACTTAGGAGGCTGAGGCAAGAGAATTAGGTTAGCCCTGGCATTCAAAGCTGCAATGAGATACGATGGGACCACTGCACTCGACTGGGTGACAGAGTGAGACCCTACAATAAAATAATGTAAGTCAAATAAATTTTGTAATTTATTAAGGCATCTTGACCTTCAGTTTGAAAAACACTTCTGTGCAATCTTCAGTACTTAGTGAAGAGCAATACAGCATGACATAGGCATGAGTCTCTAACTCTTGCATTATGAGAAAATATTTGTTAACATATAAGTATTCTCAGCTTTATCCTCCGCCTTGCTTTGGGTTATTGCTTTGCTCACTCATTTTTTCCCCCTGCAGGATGGATTTGTCAGTTTTCAAAGGATTCAGTGGAATTGTGTAATGCAGAATAAAAGATGGGAGAACGGGAGACAAAACTAGACAGGTGAAAGGAAAGTAAAAACCTTTAAAGTATCAAAGGTTGCGACTTGGGCCTAGGAGTGGTAGATTATCCAAGAAAGAGGAGAGAAAAGATTTTCAAGCCATGCATAGAAGAGTAGAAATTAGTATGGAAAGGAAGAAAAAAGTTATTACGCATCATCTAATTTCTGTCCTATTTTTGGTATGTTTGTACTTGTGGTGTATATGACTCAATATGTAGAACTTTGTGAACACTTGCCACAGAACCAGTCAGTCCCCAAAAAGGAATATGTAGTTGTAAAGTACAGCAATTTTCACATTGACGGTGACATGTATGGGTCAGCTAAAAAAAACCTCACATTGTTGAGAGAGTAGATTTCACAGCTCAAGGTGGCCTTCATATATTTATTGAGTAGTGCCGTATACAGAATTCATCCATCATTTCACTGTTCAAGCTCTACCTCTCTAAAGAAATTGAACAATAGACACATGCCATACCTCATCACCATTCATTTTCCTACTGGCCTTTTCTCTAAGTCATTACTAGTAGTCTGCAAATTGTAGTGCATTGTATGTTTTATGTATAAAATACATATACAGTGAGAAAATTACCTCTTATAAAATTATTCTTATGAGTTGTCACCTATTTTTTATATTGCCAGTCAGCTTAAAACAAAATGGAAACAAAAATAAAATTCAAAAAGTATAATTGATTTTTTTTGGTAAAGCTAAAAATTAATTTTGCTATTTGGTAGTAGAATCTGCCTTTTAGATTAACCTTTTAAACATTAAAACCAAAAGGAGACATCAATGTCTAAAATCCAGAAGTAGTTTAAGCTTCTTTCAGTTTCATTTCTTCTATTTGTTATTCAATAGCCTATAGTCTAATGAAGTGAACCTAAGTATCTGTGAGGGTAGGGACTGGCTTGACATCAATAATTCTTAAGTTATCTGCAGAACCACAGTTTGGGGCTGGCAGAACTTAGACAACTGGTCAGAGCATTAAACCCCAGAAATAAAAATTGATCCTATCCTCATCTAGAATCCTTCATTATCTCAAGTGAAATTAAACACTCACACACACACACACACACACACACACACACACACACACATACCCTCTCTCATCCTCTCTCTTTCTCTTTCTTACTCTCTTTCTCTCTCTCTCTC
>NW_016107565.1:1355088-1415189 GCF_001604975.1 Cebus imitator | reverse complement strand
CACACACACACACACACACACACACACACACACCTGTAACAACTGAACTAAATCCCTTTCCCTCTGTTGAACTGTCTCTCATGAGTACATTTGGGACATGCTAATGTGGCTCCATATTACATCTTATAGTCCATAGCATCAATCTCTAGACCAGTGAACTGAGTATTATCCAAAATCAGCAGTTGCCATCAATTGAAATTCTGAAACTTACTAATGTTTGGCATAAGGTTTTTACAAGTGATTTATGTGACCAGTTTACTATGCCTCCTAAGATATTTATCATCTTGTTCATAAGTGTTCTTTTATAAATTTGTATTCATATAACAAATCCCATATTTTGAACATAAATATATATATATATATATATATATATATAATTTTTATTACTGAAAACCCAGTTTCTTCCTGGTCCCAGTTAGTAATTAAATAATATTGGTTTGAAAAGGCAACAAATGATTGGCTAGTTGAGAATGTGCACATGCTTCAGTATCTGGCGTATATAGTGATTAATGTAATTGGTTACATAAATGAGTGAATTTAATTACATAACATTTTCTTACATGAGGTAACATATCTATTTTTGGGAAGAGTTATGGGGAAGTTTCTGGGGATTGGTAATAACTGCTTTCTTTTTTCCCACTTTATCTGTTTTTTGTTCGTTTGTTTTTGGTCACTCTTCCTTTGAGTCGCTTTATGGCTAATTTCTTGGATTTGTTTGGAGAAGAGAGTAATAACAGGGAAAATACAGAAGTGGAGTTAGAAAACTGGTTGTAGACTATTCCTACCTAATGTTCCTAGTAATAGTATTTTATTCAACAAACAGGTTTGCCCTTCTCCCTGTCTTAGACATGTAGGACAAAACTAAATACATTTTAAGAGGTATTTGTAAGAAAGCTTTATGCAAAAATATATTAGAAATAATGGTACCAGACACTACTGTTTTTTAATCCCACTGTGGCTAGAATACAGAAACTTTGATCTCAATTTCATCTTATCATTATAAAGTCCCCAGGACAGTGGCTTCTCCATGAATGTTGTTTACTGAAATATCACTGATAATTTTTTTAACATTAAGTTTGTATTAAAAAAGAAAAAGAAAAATCTCTAGTGACCTATTCCAGCAGAGGTTACACACTTTCGTGTTTGTAAATGAGTTTGTTGCTTTGAATATTTTAGTCATAAGTATTTTAAATTATCAATTGTTTACATTTTAGTAAAGTTCAATGTGACTTTAAGCTAAGTTTCACACAGTTTTTAATGATGACCAAAATTCTTTTCAAACTCTCTGCCTAGATTGAAATCCACATAGGAGGAGCCATTTAAAGTCATTCTTAGAGCTTTTCCTATTAGTAATAACAAAAATATGTTAGTTGTATCTTTATATTGTCCTGCCACATCCTGGAGTCATAGCACTCATCTCATATACATATGTTTTAATATTTAATGACTGGCTTTCATGCTAGACTGCAGTTTCATGAAGTCTTGAACTGTTATGTGTCTTTTTTGCTTGTGTCCCCAATGCCATGTAAAACATGAAGCACAGAGTTTCTGCCATCAGACATCACCTTTAAATAAGAATGACAAGAATGAACTTGAAAGACATTATGTTATGTGAAATTGCCCAAAGACAGAAAAACCAATATTGTATGAGCTGCCATATTGTGAAATCTAAAAATGTCAATATCACAGAAGTAGAGAGTAAAATGATGGTTAACAGGGGTTGGGGTGGTTAGTGAGGTAGAAAGGTGTTGTTGGAGATGTTGGTCAAAGGATACAAACTATTAGTTATATAATAAGAATAAATTCTAGAGATATATGGTACATCATGGTGACTATAGTTAAAGATATATGGGATTCTTGAAAAATGCTGAGAGTGGTTATAAAATGTTCTTACCAAATAAATGACAACTACATAAGATAATGCATCTGTTAGTTAGCTAGATTCAGCAATTCCACAATTCATGTAAACTACAGAATATCATGTTGTATACAATAAATATTTGTATACAATAAATATATATATATATAATTTTACCTGTCAATTAAAAAAATTAAAAATTTAATTAAAAAAAACAAAACTAAACACAACATATTCATATCCAAATGGGTGGTGCCAGTATTAATGTCCATTACTTCAAGTGATTTAATAACATGATAAGGTTGAATAATGGAAATTCACACAGGATCCATGGAAGAGATGAGCCGTATTCTCTGATGACAAAGTAATACATGTCACATATGTAGAGGGGAAGAGCAAAGGCATTCTAAACAAAGAGCTGCATGAATGGAACACCAAGGAAAGAATTTCCACCACTGAATTTAGCATATAGGGTGGTATTAGCTAATGTATTGGTCTCCTCCACTAGCCTGTGAAATTTTCGAGGGCAGGAGCTGTATATTTTCAGCTCCAAGAACATTCATTTACACTGTACATTATCAGTGCTCAATAAATATTTGTTGAATAATTGGATGTTAACCTAGTTTCTAATCTGGCTGTAAATTTGAGGTCAAGTTTTTGGGTTTTCTTGTTTTTTCCCCCTCTTTTTTCCTAAGATCAAGTCTCCCCTTGGTTGTTTGGTATATGCAAGTTTGTACCCTCTGTGATGAAATTATTTTCTCTATTTCAAAAATACATATTTAACATATCTCTGTTTTGAGAATAATTTTTTTGTACTTTTATTTTTATACTCTATTTTAGCTTTGTCCAAAACCATTTTCCAGAAACTAAATTATAGATAAAGACTGAAAATTATAAAACAGTTGTTGCTTAACAAGCATTAATTAAACACCTAATATGTTTTATAATCTAGAGTTTACATCAGAACATTTAAAAGTATACATGAATCCTTTTCTAAATGGTAGTTGCAGTGGTGGTGCCAGAATTCTAGATAGACTTTAGAAATTAAATGCCAGGGAAATGGTTGGGGGGAAAATATGAAAATATCAAACTACTCATGCAGCCCATCTGCTCAATTCTACAGAAAAACTGCCTTATATAGGGAAATGACATGATCATATTTGCATTTTAGATTAATCACTTCCATAAAAGTGTGGAGAATAAATTGGAGTTGGACTGGATTTGTACATAGGAACTTTATTTAGGAGACAAGAGTTTGTGTGGGCCTATATTGAAGATGTAATGAAGGGAATCATGAGAATGTGGTGGATTAGAATCAAGACACATTTAGAAGACACTAAGTAGTGACTTATATGCTTCTAGCTATGAAGCTGATGGAAGGATGTACTCTAGGATGAAACTTCATGAAGCCAACCCTGTATCTCACAGCCTAGCATAGAAACAGTAGACCATTATAAATATCGATGAATGAATTTGGTGACTAGACATATATATTAGTTTGTTCTCATGCTGTTATAAAAAGGAGACTGGGTAATTTATAAAGGTAAGAGGTTTAATTGACTCACAGTTCCACAGGACTGGGTAGGCCACAGGACAGTTAATCATGGCAGAAGGGGAAGCAAACATGTCTTTGTTCACATGGCAGCAGGAAGGAGAAATGCAGACTGAAGCAGAGGGGAAGCAAACCCCTTATGAAAACATCAGAACATAAGAACTTCACTATCACGAGAACAGCATGGATGTAACCACCCACATGATTCAGTTACCTCACACCGGGTCCTTCCCACAACACATGGGTATTCTGGAAACTATGATTCAATATGAGATTTGGGTGGGGACACAATCAAACCATATCAGGATATATCTTTTATCAAATTGGGAGAGACTTGGGAGATGAAGATGAGTTTAGTTGTAGACAGGCAGTTTGTTTGTATTACTTGTAGTACTCTGTATTGCCTCCTTAAAGACAGGAAGCCATCAATCACAGTGAACTAAACTATCCTCTTTTTTGTTATTCCTTTAAAGCAACTTGTGGTAACGCAATTTATATTTAAGGAAGCTCTGTCAGATATGACTGATATTTGCTTAAATAATATTGACTGTTTGTGTGTAAAAACAAATAAAAAAGGAGAGCCATGCTGATACAATCTTTTTTAACAACTGGTATTTGAAACGATTGTGAGGTATAATGATTACCTGAAAGGAATAAAAACATTGTCTCAGCATTTCTAATTTTCTTTTTTGTACTTAATTGGAGTTTCTACATTCACTGCACAAACGTGTTGTTGTTACTGCCAGGGAAATAGTTAATGGCATACACAAATAACCTAAAAGAGTGAAGGAAAAATATATGTAAATCAGAATATTAAAGTAGCGTAATAATTTATAAGACCAGGAAAAGCAGTGGATACAACAAAAATGTATTTGAGCAAACCTTAATCTGTTAAATTCTGAGGTAATCACAGTATTTGGTGATAGCTCAACAGAGTTGAGTCTTCAGAGATAAACAGACATTAGCTAAGAAGATCAGATAGACAGTATAGCATAAACAAAGTCGGAGAAGTGGAAGAAAATATCACATTGTGAAAATATCACAATTAGCAGATGCTCTTGGAGGTATCAACCTGTGAAGTCTGGCTGCATGGGGTTCAGGAACAAGAGTCACAGAGTGGCCAGACACTCCTTTCTAAATGGAATAATTCAGTTGGTTCAGCTTTTCTTACTTAAGGGTAAAATAAGTAAACATGACTATGTTTATATTTAGTTGTTTTAATGCAAAAGAATTGTTTAAAAAAAATACAAGGTTTACAGTCAATACCTTCTACCTATTCAAATGTGCTTAAAATTTTTTTTCACCACTACTCCCCACCCCTGCACACACACCCAAATTTACCAATGGAATTTGATCTTATTTTATTTTATTTTATTTTATTTTATTTTATTTTATTTGTGACCCTTGACACACTAGAATTAAGCTAAACAAACATTTTTGGAGTAAAGTTTCAATAATTTAAAAATATTAATGCTCACTTTTTTTCATGTCTCCAGCTTCATTTTACAATGTCTTCATGCATTTAGACAGTATATGATAGAAAAATGATTGTAAGACAAAGAAATAGAACTTATTTTAGTAATAGCATTCTATGTAATTTGTATTTTTTGTTTCTGCTTAAAATTTGGAAGACTGAAATAGAGTCCAAACTTCAGTGTATGTTTCTTCCCATTTAAAAGAAAATACATTATGTAACTCATGTTTGACTTCATCTTTTTTTTGATACTGAAATATTCGGTTTTTTATTTTGAGATTTTTCCTACTATTTTAGCACACATAGAGAGTTTAATAATAGAAAATTTTCAGTCTATACATATTTTCTGGCCATTATTATTTATTCATTTTGTGATTATTAATGAAAATAGCTTTACCATAGGAGGGAATGTTTATCTAATCTGAGTGTCACTATGCTTAGTATGGAATTATTTACCACAGTGCTTAAAAGTGAGTAGATATTAATTCAAGAGACACTGGGTATGCATGTTAGCACTATGATTCTCCCTTGGGGTAGCTAGGGGCCTGTTCCCTCATCCTCAAAATATGGATAATAATACCTACTACTCAAGTTATTGCAAGTAGAATCTGAGAAAATATACATTAAACCCCTCACAGATAAGTGCAGCAAATATAGCCATGCTTCCTTTAGGTTTGTTCTCATGACTCCTTCTCACTCTCCACTGATTTTAAGTGAGTTGTTGAATTCATAAATTAAGTACGAATTAACATAAAACAATTTGGAGTTCACAATTCAAAATTAGAATATTTACCATTTAAAATTAGAATATGATCTTCTAGATATCCTTCAAAACATCACTTAGCCACATGACTCTTTCACAAAGCTTTTCAGGATGTCATATCTATTTTGGGATATCATAGTATGCAAAATAAATAATAATGATCACTTTTACATAAGGCTTTTTGATTAATAGTTATTACTAGTTGGGGTCCAGCATCATTTAACTGTAAAGAATTTTTAACAACTAACAACTGAGAATGAAATGTAGTTGCTTATTCAGAATAACTGATATTTAAGAAACAACAAAATTCTAGACTGGGTGTCGTCGTGGCTCACACCTGTAATCCCAGCACTTTGGAAAGCTGAAATGAGTTGATCATGAGGTCAAGAGATTGAGACCATCCTGGCCAACATGGTGAAACCCTGTCTCTACTAAAAATACAATAATTAGCTGGGCATGGTGGTGCATGCCTGTAGTCCAGGGTACTCGGGGTCTAAGGCAGGAGAATCACTTGATCCTGGGAGGCGGAGTTTGCAGTGAGCTGAGATTGCGCCAATGTACTCCAGCCTGGCTACAGAGCGAGACTCCATGCCAAATAACATAACATATAACATAACATAACATAACATAACATAACATAAAAAAATGAGAATGTACAAAGAAGAAAAAAATGTTCTGATGCTAATTTGGATCAAGTTATGACATATTTAGGGAAACTGAATAATTTTAGGGGGTTACCTATATTATTCTTCTTGGTCTCTAGTGAGAGTCTTAATAACCCTTGAGAATAAGGTTTAATTCATTGTTTTTAAAAGATCCATCTGTGTTTACAAACTGAGTTACCTTGGCTTTGTAAACCATTGGACCAACACATAATACAATGTAAGTCACATACACAAATAATTTATGTTCTTTATAGGTTCTTTTACTGATAATAATAATGTGAGTCTGTTTTTAAAATCATTCTTAAATATTTATTTAGAACTTACTATTAATTATTCTTACCTTTGCTATAGTAACTTGGAACCAATTAGTAAATAGATGAGGTTGTTGTTTTTTGTAATCACATCTTAAAATAATGTTTTCCTCTGTTGGCCATTGATCTGGGCTTTGAATAGTTAATTATTCCTGCAAGTAAGTTGGGAGGAGTGCCGGTTATGCTATTTTGGCTCCTTTTGTATTCAGATACAAAATGATTAATTTTCAACCATTTTCCCTTTGAAGACAATCCAAAACATAGTTTTCACGCAGCTTCTTTTAAAGACTAAATGGTTTATAAGATTCTATGAATAAAATGTGTGTGTATAAGTAAAAAACTTTGTTAAAATGTAACATGAGAAATTATTATTGGAATTATAGCATGTCAAGTAATTTAGAATATTCCATACTTCACAGCTTCTGCCAGGTCTAGACAACACACAAAACTTGAATACTTACATATATATTTGTGTAAAAGCTTTGGGACAAGAGGTAGGGACTCAAACATTACTAAGCTCAATTGCTTGTCAACTGGTGATACTAATTCAAATAAGTTTTATATGTGCACCAAATAAAGAAAAAAGTCTCAAATTTATTTCAACATATTAGTATACCTAAATGATTTTTTAGTCAAAGGTATCTTTAGCTTGAGCCCAGAAGTTTGAGTCCAGCCTGAATAACATGGTGAAATTGTCTCTACAAAAAAGTACTAAACTTAGCCAGGCATGGTGACATGTGGTCCCAGCCTCTAGGGAGGCTGACATGGGTGGATCACTTGAGCCCAGGAAGTTCAGGCTTCAGTGAGCCATGATCACACCACTGTACTCCAGCCTGAAATACATCAATGTTTATGAAGTCTAGAATTTCCATTTGTAAGTTTACTAGCAATTAGTGCAGTGTTTTGCACATAATAAATAATAACTAGTTTAATAAAAGTATTGCTGTTTGGAATGAAATTACAGATGTCTCTTAAGTGCTTTTGATGATAATAATGATGTTGCCAAAAATCAGTGATGAAGATGACAACAGTGATAGCAAAGATTAAAATAGCCGTGGTGAGATGTGTTACTTTTGTTGTATTTGGAAGTATTGGCCTTTCCAGGTTAGCAGAAGCTATAATATTTTTGCTCTTTTTGGTTATGGATGATATAGTTGAAGACAGTTTCTGAAAAGAAAAAAAAAATAACTATCAAAGAAAAGTCTTTGGGGAACCGAAAAAGTATATAAGACCGTTCGTCCACTACTGCAATTCAATGTGTTCCTGCAGCAGTACACATTCTGCAAATTTATTTCAGTAACTCCTTTATGTTCCACTTTGTATGTATGTACTCTCTGGAGGAAGTTAAGGAACTAAGGGAATATGTATAGCATCTGATAAATTGGACCAAATGACTGATAAAACTTCTTTCCTCATTGATATCCTATTAATGTTTCCATGGTTAAGTTTTCTTATTTGTTTCCATTAAGGTTACTCATTGTTCCTGCTGATCATCATATTTGACAGAGTTAAACAATCAATGGTTAATTTTATTTATTTATAAAATGAATATTAATTTTGAAATTTGTAAGATAACAGGCTAGAAATGTCACAGAATATAGTGTATTTGTTGGGAGTGTACGTGTGAGTGATATTGTCTTTTTTGTCTACCTGCTGGGCAAGATGCTTAACAGATTAACCTTTACAATAATCTGAAGGAGTGAGTAATATTTTGCAAGTTAGGAAAACAATTTAGAAAGGTTTAGTACCGTGTTCAAGGGCACACAACCAGGCAGTAGCAAAGTTCATCCAGTCTGGGTTTATAGAACTGCACATCTCAAACTCTCTTATGATTAACATTTTACTTTGTAATAATTCTGAAAATAAAAGTTACTTAATAGATTCTGAAACTCCTGTGAATTCTAAAATCTATTCCTAAAAGTACTAAAATGATTCCATACTATCAGTACTAAAAGTCTACAGAATATATGCCACCTTATTTATTAAGAACATGTTTTATGTAAATGATATGTGTATATTTAAAGTAATAGAAATCTATTCCTCTATTATTTATAATGACTAAATAATAATTTGGCCATTTAGGATTAATGTATTTATAAATAAATTAATATATTTCCCCATCTTTTTCAACAAAATATCCCTAAAATAATTCTCTCTTTTCTTTCAGTTCAGATTCTTTATCATATCTTAATTGTTGGGTTTTACCTTAGGCTTTCTCAGTTTTAATGTGACCTGTCCACCAGGACACTCCATGCTGCCATGCTCTATAGGATAATGGCAAACAGACCAAGCTTAAAATAAATTCATACTTTATGAATTCAAATCTTAGTTCTTTCCCTTTTTAGCTTACTAATTTTTTGATAGTTGTCTTGTTTGTCTTTTTATGTGTAAAACAGAGATGATAGTGCCTACCTCAAAGGTTTTTGTGAGGATCGATGAAACTGATATCTATAAAGAACTTTGCACAGTTCATTACATGTGTAAGGATTTGATGAATGATAACTAGTTAATATTATAGCATTAAAAAATGTTTTTATTCATTTTCTCAATTTCCACCAGCAGCAAATTATCTCACTTTTATTGGATATTTTTAATAGACTTTGGTCTGGCTATTTACTTATTTATTTATTTATTTTAGATGGGGTCTCACTCTATCACCCAGGCTAGAGTGTAGTGGCACAATGTTGGCTCACTGCAACCTCTGCCTCCTGGGTTCCAGTGATTCTTCTGCCTCAGCCTCCCAAGTAGCTGGGACTACAGGTGCACACCACCACACTCTGCTGATTTTTTGTATTTTTAGCAGAGATGGGGATTCATCATGCTGGCCCGACTGGTCTCGAACTCCTGACCTCAAGAGATCTGCCTGCCTCGGCCCCTCAAAGTGCTGGAATTACAGGTGTGAGTCACCGTGCCAGGCCTGGTCTGGCAAAATAAGTGCCAGATAATGGAGCATTTTATAATGAGAATAAGTGAGCTTGGAATTCCTTCTCTTAAAAGAAATATACAAACATGACTCTCAACATAAGGCTAGAACACAAGTTAAAGAGATGACTAGTGATGATTTTTTTAAAGCTAAGAACCTTTTTTAAAATGTTGACATATGGTGTACCCCTCCACCTGTTATTCTGAAATAGCTGGAAATTCTGCCAATGAAGAGCCCTTAGTAAATAGAACTTTGAAAGTTGAGGAATTGAGGGTACTTCGCCTGCAGAAAAGGCATGGCAACGCATGTGTAGGAGGCAGTATCCAGAGTGGAATTAAAGAATTCAATGAAAGCAAGAGCTTGAATCTAGGCACAATGCAAAATTGTGTGTCAAAGTCCCATATATAAAGCGGAGAGAAACAAAACAACTTTAATTAACGTAGGAGATGGGAGGCCAGGAACTACATCTACGTAACATCCCTCTCACCTCTAGAGGTAACCTTCAAACAGAATTACATGCTGTAATAACCTCATAAAATTAGCTCTCACAAAAAGCTAGATGCCAGTAAAATTTTGTTCACTTGAATTTTATCCTATTTTAGTCCCTCTGCCTTCAAAAGACTCATTTTTTTTTCACAAATATATGACATTAAAAATAAGATGAGGGTTATAGGTTTTATACATTAAAAATAACTCTAGTGATACATCAACCAAATGAAATGTATGGACTTTGAACCCAGATTTTATTAAACTAACTATTAAAAGACTCTTATTGAGAAAAATCAGGGAAATGGGAGCAAGAAATAGTTATTTGATGAAATAAAGACATTATCATTAATTTTCTTAGATCTGGTAATTACATTGTGGCTAGTTTTTAAAGTCTTTATCTGTTTGAGACAAATACCAAAGCATGTAAAAAGAAAGAATATGAAGTTGGGGAGTTGCTTAAAAGTACTCCAGGTTGGGGATACAGGGCAGATAGGAAGAGACACTGAAAACAAGGTTGGCATACTGTTGATAAGTGTTGAAGCTGGGTGATGGATTCATGGGTGTTTATTTTAATATTCTGCCTACTTGGCATATGTTTGAAATTTTCCATAATAAAATAAATTCCAGTAATTTAATTTATAGTCCATAGGAGAATATTTTTCTGGCCTGAATCTTTCTGACCTAGTTGGGATTTGGCAGATATATTCTATTAAATGTGTAAAAAAAAATTAAAGATGATTAAATAAAAGCATGAATTCAACTTGAAAATGATCCAAAACAAGTGTTAAAATATTTTAACACTTTAAACTTTTTATTTTGCTTTTCTGTTTTAATTCTTTTAAACATACAATAGAATTGCTTATTGTGTTTTTCTTTATTTCATTTGCTTTTAAACACCAAATTAATTTTCAACTGCTGGGAAATGTTATAACTGCCAAATTGCAGATAAGCTTCTGGCTTGGAGTTGAATAGATCGGTGCTTCTGGAACAATTAAAGAAATTAAACTATATTTGCTTATAAGATGGTTTTTGGGTTTTTGCAATGTCTGTACATTTAAAATATGTAAAATAGGCAGTTTTGAAATTGTGACAGTAGGCAGATAGTCACAATACAGACAGAAAGTTAGCTTTAGAGCAATCTGCAAGTACATATTATGGATTTAGTCAGCAAACCTAGATTATGGGTTGACAAAAGTATCACATAAAAAAATTGTTAACAGAAAGATAACTTAGGACCCCATTTATTATTGTTAAGTTCAAAGCAACCTATATTCCTGGAGCTACCAAATTACTGGGTAACTGGGTATCATAGTCAAATCCTTGAATTTTTTAATAAAATCTTTTATTTATTAATTACTACAGAATAGCAATACATATTAAGATTTTTGTATATTTATTTTTCAGAGCCAGCATGATCTCATTATATACTCTGTGAATTGCTGACATAGCACTCCAGATTTTTTTGCTGAAGGGTAGGATTGGCTCCAGCATTCTAAGTTGGAGCCGTGATTTTGCATGGAGATTTTAAAACACTAACTCAGTATAATGCAGCTCATGGTGAGTTAATAGTTTATTGTTATTGTGCTATAATAATCACCATGAATGCTTGGAATCTAACTGATATGTAGAAAATATAAAAGTTTCCAAACTATTAATAAAATTTCACTTGATATTAAAGTCAGGTATCCTTAATCTTCCCTTATGCATGACACACTTTAAGTGTTTTGGATTTCTGATTATTTTTGATTTTGGAATATTTGCTTATACATAATGAGATATATTGGGAATGAGACACAAAATTTATTTATGTTTCATATCACTCTTATATACATAGCCTAAGGTAATTTTATACATTTTAAATAATATTTGTGAACATCACATGACATCAGGTGTGAAATTTTCCACTTGTGACATGATGCCAGCACTAAAAAATATTTGGAGTTTGGAGCATTTTGGATTTTGGATTTGGGGATTAGGGATGTTTAATTCATATATCAATTAATGCAACTTCTATCTAAACTTTTCCATTGCTAGATGGCGGTTATAAAAAACAGTAGCACTTTGATTTGATTTGGTACTGATTTTAAAAATTCTGCCTTTCTGATGCTTTTGAGAGTAAATTTTCATGATACTACACTTTTATTTTTCATAACATTGAAGTTTTAATTGCACACTGTGTAATCATCTTTACATGAGAAAGCTTTTAAAATCATGTTATCCAAGAGGCATAATGATCTCAAAATGCAAATTTGTAGCTATTCATACAATAAGTACTTCCACAGTTTAGAGTATACAGTATAGACAGCAAACAGTTCTGAGCAGTATATGTTACCGATTTAAAAGGGAAGCATTTTGCATGCATGAAAATTTCTATTTAGTCTTAAAATATTCATATGAGATGAAAATAGAAGTCAGAAATTCACATAAAAGTAGCCAAACATTATGATAGCTTGTGTCACCAACAGTTCTTTTTAATTATTTCACACATAATCAAATACAGCACTATATCCATCTTATTAGAATCTTATTTCTGTTCTTTCAGTACTGTGGGTGCACATATGCATGTTCATCTGTGCTGTGTTGATGAATAAAATGAAAACTGAGCAAAACAGGGGTGATACAAATTTTAACTAAGGTGGCAAACCAGCTTAGTTTCTAATATAGGCATCAAAATAAACCCTAGAATACAAAACAATGTGTAGACTTTGCAGAAGGAGTAATAAGCATGTTGACAGTCAACCTAAGACCTAATAGGAATTTATGATATTTTGTAATTCCCTTTTCTGCACCAACTTCCTTCTATGTAGAACTATTGAATTATTTCTGTTGTGTTGAAGTTTCTTTGAAACAGAAGTGACTTTGAAGCAGAAGGAATTAAGATTGAAGGAGTAAACTAAAACCAAGGTAGAATGCACTCTCACCTTGCCCTTCTCTTAGCCCCAAAAGAAAGCTAATAATTACATTTTCATTTTTCATCCAAAAGGAGAGAATGTAAAATCAAGTAGACAGAGAAATGCATAGCTGTTTCGAAGTCTTAAGATAAATTAAGCTCTATTGGCCAGGCGCGGTGGCTCAAGCCTCTAATCCCAGCACTTTGGGAGGCTGAGGCGGGTGGATCACGAGGTCAAGAAATCAAGACCATCCTGGTCAACATGGTGAAACCCCGTCTCTACTAAAAATACAAAAACATTAGCTGGGCATGGTGGTACGTGCCTGTAATCCCAGCTACTCAGGAGGCTGAGGCAGGAGAATTGCCTGAACCCAGGAGGCGGAGGTTGTGGTGAGCCGAGATCGCGCCATTGCACTCCAGCCTGGGTAACATGAGTGAAACTCCTTCTCAAAAAACAAAAAAAAAAATTAAGCTCTATTAAGATAGCTGGAATACTCATCTCACCCAGGCATTTCCATTGTTTGTTCTAAATACTGATGTATAGAAAGCAGACAATGAAAAAGGATATGCTCCCATCAAAGTTCAGTTAAATTTTGCCTATCAGTAAGTTTTCTGACTGAATTAGTAGTATATATATTTACAAAGCTGAATTACTAGTAATGGTGACTAACATTTATTACTGTTTCAGGCACTGTTTAAAGTGTTTTACAAGCATCAATTTATGTGCTATTCATATCAATCCTAAGAGATTAGTTACTATATTGTAACTATTTTACAGATGAGGAAACTGAGGCATTTGGTTTATCCTGGATTCAGTCCTTGAGAGTCTGATTCCAGAACTTGAAATCTTAACTCTTTATTAGGCAGTTTTATTAAATGCCCTAATATCATAGGAGATTTCAGACACATAGTTTGGTCATTTGAAAACATTAATCTGCCTAAATCTGCTCAACTATAAATGCTGATAATCTTTAGGTTGCTTCATGCATTCCTTTAGATGTACATATATTTTTTATTGCGTTTTAGGTTTTGTAGTACATGTGAAGAACATGCAAGATTGTTGCATAGGTACATACATGGCAATGTGGTTTGCTGCCTTCCTCCCCATCATCTATATCTGGCATTTCTCCCCATGTTATCCCTCCCCAACTCCCCACCCCCCGTGCTGTTCCTCTCCTAGTTTCCCCCCAGAGACCCCAGTGTGTGATGCTCCCCTCCCTGTGTCCATGTGTTCTCATTGTTCAACACCCTACTGGACAGGGAATACTATGCAGCTTCATGTATTCTCTTATGCCACAAAGAGGGGTTGTCATTTAGCAAGCTTTAATAGGCATTGTCATTGTTACCATCACTAATTTGGCACTATCCACTTGACTACTAGAGCTGCTTCTGGAGAGACCTGCTTGTCCTTACTCCACCAAATTTGAAGACTTTATTTCAAAACAAGTTTAAACCAAAGCTGAATTCACTACAATGTCTTAAATATTTTAATTTTAACTCTCCACCATGAGCCATTGGATCTCTTCCTTTAACCATGCCCCAGCTGAAGTCTTAGCTTTCTTTCTCACACTATCATAACATTAGGTACTCAGAATTATTCCCCTCTGAGAGAAAATGGCAAAAAAAATTGAAATGTTTATTTGCATAAATTCAATTTTCATTTTTAATTCAATAACTTCAATCTTTATCATTGAATTATGGTAATCAGGTCCATATTTATTTTATTATTCTCATTTGAAGTTAATTAATTGCTAAATCAGTGAGCATATATATAATGTAATAGCTAGTTATTTTGATGGCTCAAAAATTAAAAGTGACTTCCAGAAGTTTCTGGTTTGCTTAGACAGTTTTTAAAAGAAATGATTCATTTAATTGTTAAAGAACAGAAGAATAGTGTATTAGTCCATTCTCATGTCACTATGAAGAAATATCCAAGACTGGGTAGTTTGTGAAGGAAAGCGACTTAATTGATTCACAGTTCTGAATAGCTGGAGAGGCCTCAGGAAACTTACAATTATGGCAGAAGGCAAAGGAGAAGCTGGTACCTTCTTCACAGGGTGGAAGGATGAAGTAAGAGCCAGCAGAGGAAATAACCAGACACTTAAAAAAACATCATATCTTGTAAGAACTCACTCATTTTCATGACAACAGCTATGGGGGAACCACCCTCATGATTTGTTTACTTCCCACTGGGTCCCTCCCACTACACATGGAAATTGTGGGAACTACAATTCAATATGAGATTTGGGTGGAGACACAGCCAAACCATGTCATTCCACCCCTGGCCCCTTCCAATCTCATGTCCTCACATTTCAAAACACAATCATGCCTTTCCAACAATTCTCCAAAGTCTTCACTCATTCCAACATTAACCCAAAATTGCAAGTTCAAAGTCTCATCTGAAACAAGGCAAGTCCCTTCTACCTATGAGCCTGTAAAATCAAAAGCAAGTTAGTTATTTCCTAGATAGAATGGGAGAAATTGAGTTCCAACTGAGATTTGGAAATCTCAGTTCCAAATGAGAGAAATTGGCCAAAACAAAGGGCTACATGCTCCATACAAGTTCAAAATCCAATAGGGCACTCATTAAGCCTTAAAATTCCAAAGTGATCTCCTTTGACTTCATATCTCACATCCAGGTCAGCCTGATGCAGGAGGTGGGCCCTGTCAGCCTTGGGCAGCTCCACCTCTGTGGTTATGCATGGTACAACTTCCCTCCTGGCTGCTTTCACAGACTGACATTGAATCTCTTGACAATATAAGCTGTCAGTGAATCTACCATTCTGGATCTGGAGGACAGTGGCCCTCTTCTCATAACTCCACTAGGCAGTCCCCTAGTGGTTACCCTTTGTGGGAGCTCTGATTCCATATTTCCCTTCCACAGTGCCAGAGCAGAGGTTCTCCATGAGGGGCGACCTGCAGCAAACTTCTGCCTAGACATTCAGACATATCCATACATCCTCTGAAATCTAGGAGGAGGTTCCTAAACCTCAGTTCTTGATTTCTGTGCACCCACAGGCTCAATACCACGTGAAGCTGCCAAGGCTTGGGACTAGCACCCTTTGAAGCAATGGCTCAAGCTGTACCTTGGTTCCTTTTAGCCACAGCTAAAGCTGAAGCAGCTGAGTGGAGGGCACCATGTCCTGAGGCTGCACAGAGCAGGGGAGCCCTGGACCAGCCCAGGAAACCTAGGCCTCTGGGCATTTGATGAGATGGGCTTCCATGAAGGACTCTGACATGTTTTGGAAACATTTTCCCTATTGTCTTTGGGATTAATATTTGGCTCACCATTGCTTATGCAAATTTCTGCAGCTGGCTTGAATTTCTCCCCAGAAAATGAGGTTTTATTTTTTATCATATGGTCAGGCTGCACATTTTTCAAACTTTTATGCTCTTCTTCCTCTCAAATGCTTTGCAGCTTAGAAATTTCTTCTGCCAGATACCCTAAATCATCTCTCTCAATTTCAAAGTAAGTTTCACAGATCTCTAGCATGGGGCAAAATGCCATCAGTCTCTTTACTAAAGCATAGAAAAAAACACATTTATTCCAGTAATCAATAAGTTACTCATCTCCATCTGAGATGACCTCAGTCTGGACTTAATTGTCCATATCACTATTAACATTTTGGTCAAAGCCATTCAAAAAGTCTTTAGGGAGTTCCAAACTTTTCCAAATTTCCCTGTCCTCTTCTGAGCCTTCTAAACTTTCCAACCTCTACCTGTCACCCAGTTCCAAAGTTGCTTCCATATTTTCTGGTGTCTTTACATAGCACCCCATTCCTGGTACAAATTTACTGTATTAGTCTGTTCTCACACTGCTATGAAGAATTACCATAGGCTAGTTAATTTATGAGGGAAGGAGATTTAATTGACTCACAGTACTACATTGCTTGGGAGGCCTTGGGAAACTTCCAATCATGGCAGAAGACAATAGGAGAAGCAGGTGGCTTCTTCACATGGTAGCAGGACAGAGTGAGAGCCAGTAGGGGGAATGCTAGATGCTTATAAAACCATTATATCTCATGAGAACTTACTATCATGAGAGCAACAAAGAGAAAACCACCCCATGATTCAATTAACTCCCACAGGGACATGGAGATTATAGGGATTACAATTCAATATGAGATTTAGGTGGAGATGCAGCCAAACCATATCAAATAGACTATTTAGAAGTACAAGGTAGGCATAGGAACTACTGTGATAGGTTTGGCAGTAGAGAAAAGAGATTGATCCAACTTCAAATATAACAAGAAAAAGTGGGAATTTATAGCCAAGAAGCAGGGTGGAAGTCAGTAGATGCAAAATTATTAAGAGGATACATCAGGAGTGAGGGTGATTCTGGCTAAACCAAGAAGGACTGTTGGTGAAGGCAACCCAGGGTAATCAGACATCACCTGGGAGATGGTGGGGTGAAGGAGTAATCAGACATTGAGGGAAAGGGGATTTGGCTAAACCATCTCATCAGGATTCTTGCTAAAACTGAACAATGCAAAGACAGACATAGAAGTAAAATAGTCAGGGCCTAGTTGGGAAGAGGATTCAGAGGCGTCTGATTAAACATTGGTTGAGGAGAGACTCCTGGCAGTGGTAGAATGTTTTGACAATCTTGCAAGATTAGAGTTTAGTAGACAATGGAACTTTAACTTCTTATTGTTCTATTTATTCATGTTTTAAGCAAAGGCCATCCCCTATGGGCACTAACCCATTTTAGTGTATTATGTCATATTCCAGACCCCCACTATACTGTTTCTGAAATGATGCTTTCAGTGTGACTGTTGGTCTGTGCTGAGCATTCTGCCAGTTATCTATGCTAATATTCAAGAGTCTCTTTATACCATCTTAGACACTGTCATCATTTATTGATTTACATTTGGCATTGCTTAATTAGGCAAATTGGATGAAGTCTCAAGAATTACGTGAACATGACCAAATGAAAAAGGATTTGACGGGGTTTGGTGGAGAATGGGAAACAAATGTTTATAGAAACAGTTAAATGGAAATTTATGTTAGACAAATCTTCTCAATCAATGGAAGCCTGACTCTCATTCTTATTTGGATGTGATACTTCAAATTTTAGATGTCAAATAAACCTTGCTTTTTCTACAAAAAATAGCAGATAGATACATTGCTTTTTCTCATTCTGAATTTATTCATGGGGGAGAAAATGAACTAGGAAAAATCTTTAAAAGTGAGATAAAGGTTCTAGCCATGTTTTCTAAATTAGAATTTTCCTCTAATTTATGCAGACTTTTAAAGTGATTTTTTAAAAAAAAATCTAAGTTACAGATTAATTAAAAATGCAGTCATGAGTTCTATGAGTGGAGTTAGAGGTTAGTAGATGCTTTGCTTTGAAGAATGGATTTAATTGATCAGTATAGCAATACTTTTCATGGAAAGATGTACCCTATTGTTGGTTATAATTAATTGGCCAACCTAACATCTTTTCACAGGTGAAATAAAGATAAGCTGCCAAATGAATAAACAGAAATAGGATTAATAGAGTTAAAGGGGAGGGACCCTGTCTGTACTGGTAACCTTCTTAAGACTAGCATTTAACCCAGTTCCTGGCACATCATAGAATCAACTAATACTGGTTGAATTAATAAATTCTATTCTAACATACATTGTGTGGAAAAACAATAGGCTCAGATATAGTTTCAGGCATAAAAACTAGATTATTTGCATAGGTTTATTTGTAGGGATTTTTAATGTTTGCTTTTATCTTACTGGTTTCTTTTTTCTTCCTTTTTCTAGCTTACTATGGTATATATAACATTATAAAAATTAATTTTTACAACAAAAGAGATAAAAACATTTTCTTTAACATCTATCATGTTTAAAGAAGAAAATAATTGAGTAACGTTTCCCTTAAGAAACAGCTTGTTGTATACAGCTTGCTCTCATATCTTGAAGGCAAAATACTTTGAAACCTATATTCTTAAGAAAACAGGAAAGAAGCCTGGAGCTGAGATGCAGGGAATTCTGTATCTCTGCCTGGAAATGAAGAAATAGACCATGGAGCTTGTTAATCATGCAAAAGGCATAATCAGCACAGACTTGGGGGTTAATTGTAGTCCTGGAAATAAAAGTGTGTTCTAGCCATTGGACTGAGGCACCACCATCTAGACCAGTGCTAAAACTAAATTTTTAAAGAGACCATAATTATGACTCTCTTATAAATATAAAGGATACTTGAATCAAAAATTTTACTTAATTCCCAATTAAATAATGAGATACTCAGTAAGATGTTACAGTGGTTCAAAAGAGAATTCAAATACCCAAACAATAGATGGTTAATAGATAAACTAAATGGATCAATAGATAAGATAGATAGATGGATAATCAGGAATTTTGAAATGAATTTACAAACAAGTAGATGCATAGAGACAAAATAGATCTGTTCACTTGACAATAATCCATTGCATTATATCACAGTCTCCATATAACACAACTAATCCGATTTGCTAGACAACCTGCTTACAAAAAAAAAAAAAATAACCAGTAATCTTTTGAGCCACTTTACAGTCTCTTACAAATTTTCCTTACATCACTTATAACCAGGCAAATACCTTTGGCCATTCAGAATATTATAGATGCAGAAGACCTACTGCTGTTTACACCTTATAAAACTTAAATAAATTAAGACATTTACAGACAGACTGGAGAAGCAAATCTGAGAGTCACCATTTAGTTCTTAAGACTTCTGACTGGGAGTATTTGGTTTACAATTATATAAATTTAATGAGACAATAGTTAATATGATAATCTGTAGGAAATCAGATCACCACTTGAGTGTTTTTGATTCTTCATACTACAAAATAACTTATTAAGCATGTACTTTAAAATTTTATCTTTAGTGATTCAGTATCCTCTCAGAGTAACTTTTTTCTGGTGAAAGCTACTTTTAATTGAAAATTTCAATTGCCTATATTTAATTATGCCCATATTAATGTGGAGTTAATTGCTATTAAAGAAAAGTGGCTTAGTATTGCTTAATAAGGCAAGATTCAGCACTTTACTCTTACCTTTCTCAACTCTCCCAACTGAGTTAGTAACTACAACTAATTACAAGCAGAAATGATTAACAACACTTAAAAGAGCATGACCTACAGTTTTCTATACTTAATATGATACAAAAATGTGGAGTTAATGGCTGCATTATTAACAGTTACAGTCTCAACATATTCAGTTTAGAGGTAACGCAAAACTGTGGTCTATGGGTAGAGGGGCAATAATTGAGAAGAGGCCTAAAGACAAGAAAAAAAGATAAAGCTTTTGTCTTTTACTTTTTTTCCCCCCTCAGTAAAAGCTCTTGGATACCTGTGTATTTTAGTTGTATTAAATGTTTGTAAATATAACGGTTTGCAAGGAAATTGGGCATGTTTTCCAATTAAAAGAAAGAATTAAAGGATGCTGAATTGTACTTTTTCTGAATGACTTCCCAAAAAAATGACAGAAAGAATAAATTATATGCCAAGAGCCTTTTTGGGTAGTGTACTTGATGTAATAAAGTTCCTGTGATTAAACTGACATACTTTTTTTTTTTTTTTTTGGTTACTTAGTAAGGCAATGAAAACCTGCTTTATAGTAGAAACTTCTTAAGACACATTTAAGAACAGATCATCCAAACACCAATCTAAACAAATACAAAAACAGAAAACAAAACTTTATATATATATATATATATATATATATATATATGGAGTATTTTGGAAGTAGTTTGGGGTTTGACGGAAAAAATTGGGATCTTTTAAAAAGATCTGAATTCAAAATTTTTGGATGACTTGTAAACCGTTAAAATAATTCACTTCATGTGTATGGTTTGGTGGAAACATAAATTTGTATTCATGACTTCTAGAAAATATGGAGGATTATTGACAAATTTTAGCACAGCAATGTTCAGAAATGTTCAAAGAAGCATCACTGTATCTGCTAATGTGTTCATTTTCTTTTGCTCCACAAAGAACTGGACTGAGATCACCAGCTTATTTTTATAGGCCAAAAAACTACATGTAGCTTTGTTTATAATATTATATATATACCTGTGTTCATATGCAAAAGTCAGCATGTTTCTAGTGAATTAGCCTATTTGTATAAGAACCACCAGAGGATGTCTATAGCCTCCATTTGAGGTATACAACTTGAATCAGCATTTAAAAAATATTTGTATATACTCTTGGAATGAACAATTTAAATTAATGTGATTTCAAATTTATAAAAATTACCTTACTTTTTATATTATTAAATTTTCATTAAAATTATACTCTTTTAAACCCACAATTTTTCTAATTAATGAAATATTTTAAGGATAATTTTTTTAAAACTGATAATATTTTTAAAAAACACAAAGCAAACAGATTTCTGTTCTTGGAACAGGTTCTTTCTCTAAAGTTTTAGTTTGAGTAGATTCTGCATGTAAGTTTAGTATATAATTAAAGGATAAGCAAAAAATCGGAGTAAAAAGGCACATCATAAATCTCTGTTGATATGTACTTTAGAACTGTACTTACCATGGAAAAGCAATTATTTTGTAATATTTTATGATATCTCAATTGCTAAGGAATCATAAATAATATTGCTTTATTTTTGAAGAAGACTTACAAAAATATTTAGGAATCGTTTAAAACTTAGAATGTAAATTAAACACTATACCTGAAAAGTATCTTGCTATTGTTTTTCTAATGAAATTATTACTCATAATGGAATAGCATTTTTAAGGGCAGTTTTTAAAATCCCCTAAATTAAAACTTTGTCTATCTCATCTAAAAGTGGAGGAAAAAAAATTAGAAAAAGAGAAGAGAGTCACAAAGTGAAAAGAATCAAACCACCATTGGGAAAAGCCAAAAGTAGTTACTATAAAGTATTAATCATTAACCTTATCCCAATTTCTGATCCCAATTAAATGCTAAACTCATTTGTCTTTTTAAGAATAGTTGTCTTAAAATTTTAATTGTTTTAGGTCATGGTCACTTCTTTTATGACCTGAAGTATATGTGTCAGGAATATCAACCAACTGGCACCTATCCTCTTTTAATGGTAGAAAAAAAAATGACTACTATATTTTAATACTTTGTTCTCTCTCTCCTCCTCTTTCTATTTTTTTGTTCTTTGTTTTCGTTTTTGGATGGTTGGTGATTTGTTTGCTTCTCCGGGTTCCTGTTGATCAGTGGTGTTTGGCCAGTTTGTATTTTTCCAGACATCACTCCACGATGTTGTTGAGGTGTATGATGGGCCAACTCAGCAATCTTCTCTGTTATCTTCCCTCTCAGGATCCCATTCAGGTATCCTTTAATAGAACTGCCATGCATCAGTTACTGATTAAAGACTGACTTTGATTAATATTGTAGTGAAAGTTGAGATTTATGTCATCCATATTAGAAATAAGGTAAACTGAAAATAGTATCACTTTTTTTTAAAAAGAATAGAAACACAATTAAGTCAGACGGTTGAGAAAAATACAACCAACTATTCTCTGGGATTGTAAACCAAGTAAATATTATATTTAATCATGTAGTCTCTGGTGTTTAATGTAATATAAAATATTTAAGAATTCTTTGAAGAATGAGGCAATATGTATAAAAAAGTAATTAAAGCTTTCTGAGAAAAAGATTGCAATACAAGTTGAACCCAAAGAAAATATATTGGTAATTGCAGGATATTTTAAAGTAATTTGATAGAACATAGATTGACATTTTCAAATGACAGTGTAAGATAATATAAATTGTTAGGTTT
Source organism: Cebus imitator (assembly GCF_001604975.1). Lineage (NCBI taxonomy): Eukaryota > Metazoa > Chordata > Mammalia > Primates > Cebidae > Cebus > Cebus imitator. The sequence goes on along the minus strand of NW_016107565.1, from coordinate 1,392,532 downwards.
ACTGAATGAAAATTATTTATGATATCTTAGTGTTTGTTTTGTTGAGTAGGAGAATCACTTCCACTGAGTTCAGGTAATCAGATCACAATTCGATTTACTTCAGTTGGACCAATAACAGCTAAGGGATTTCACTTTGTTTATCAAGGTAAGTGACCCTGTAGTCTAGAATACACTAAGGAATGATATCAATTTCCATGCTGTATTCAGAGTTTTTGAATCATGAAATCCTCTAGATAAAAGATTTTTTTTAGCAGTTTTATTCTGTCCCCTCCCCCATCACTAGATCACTGTCACCTTGACCAAAGTAAAAAAAAAAGACTGTTGCTTCCATCATCATTCTCAATTTAAATGTCTTATTTTCCTTCCTTCCCACATATTGTTTTCAAAACATCTACTTTTTTTCCCTGACAATTCTTTACTGTCTACGTTTTCTATTTTCTAGCAGTCTAGCACTCTAGACTATTTAGTCTAATTTAGTTTAGCACTCTAAATTAAAGATATAAAAATTGTGGTGCTGATGTACTTAAACATGCCAAGGAAATCAGTGGTCCATGTTAAAATTATAGTTTCTCATTCTCTCAGGAGACTTAAAATTTTCTTCAGAGTTATTAGGACTTTCGTGCAATTAGAAGCTTTTTTACACAATTTTTTTCTTGCCTGTTGTAGACAACCTTCTACATTATCATTAAAACAAGTTAAGGGCCGTAATTTAAAATATTTTCTTTGAATTATATAAGGTCATATAGCAGTTCTTCTCAAATGTATCTTGCACTTTATTACTGAGAAATGTATAATAAAGATTTGTGATTTGTTATTCTTATAAAACCTCTTATTCCATTTATCAGTTGACTATAATATTATACTCTTTTTTATTAAGTAATACCTGCCCCTGCAAACAAAGTGTGATATTATGACTCTAAAAAGGCACTAGAATGAATGGAATTATATTTACTCAAGTCACATCAGAGGAATTAATCTATTTAGAATTGATCATGTCATTTTTTGGGCTATAGTCAATCTTTTTAATCACACTTGTTATGTATTTTAAAAAGAAAAAACATCCTGTTATCATTCTATTTTACAAACCAAAAAAAGTCACAATTAAAGGACATATCTATAAAATCTAAAAGCAATTTCAAATCTGATATTGTATGATTATTAAAGTAAAAACTTTTATTGTTGTTAATCTGTCTGACGTATATTCTACCTAGTTCAAATGTAGTTATCTTTCTCAATAGCAAATGTATTTGAAAATTAAGTTTGTGAGCATTCTGTGAAACAAAGTACCTGTTGCCTCTGTAAAATCTGTTTTTAATTAAGAACGAAATACTGAAATAATTGTAAAATTATTTGCTATAACCCGACACATATTTTTTTAACATAGCATTCTAAGTTTAAAAAGAAAAAAAAGCTTTCAGTTTTCATCTCACAAATTACAAAAATACCTAACTAAAACTACTTTGTAATATTAATGAGTTTGGAGAAAAAAGAAAAAACATGGTTGATGTTTAAAGGATCAAAAGTAAAACTTTTCTAATTAAAAAAAAAGCCTTGATGACAATAAAAATATTTATTCTAAATTATATTTTATTCTGTATAAAATTTAAAACTTTAAGAATGTATTCAAATTATTAATTCAAGTTCCGAAAAAAGTGACGATTTCTTGAAAATGTGTTTAAATTACATTTTGAAATCTGTATTTGTCTACCATATGAAATTAAAATAAATAATATTTCTATACAGCTGTTCCTAGAACAAGTTCTACACAATGCAGTTCCGTTCCTGAACCAAGATTTGGAAGAAGAATTGGCAACGAATTTGCAGTCGGTTCATTGGTTCTTTTTGAATGTAATCCAGGATATATTCTCCATGGATCCATAGCAATTAGGTGTGAAACAGTGCCCAATTCTTTGGCTCAGTGGAATGATTCCTTACCTACTTGTATTGGTGAGTATATAAACTTGTATGATCTGTGGTTATACATATTTTATATAAAAATTGGTTATCCTACATCTTTCATTTTTTTAAAATTTCATATCTAATAATTATGCACTAAATTTTAAACAATTTAATAAGTGTGCTGTATGTAAATATGAAAAATAAGTGGATATTTATTGCAATTGTCTTGGTGATGAAATCAATGACAAAATTTGTGATGAATTAGCTAAATATTTCCCTTATTTACTGATTTATATGGATGTAAATGTAAATATATGTAAAGGAACAGAGTATCTGATGCTACTAATATTGGATTATGAAGCACTGCTATCTTTTTTTTCTTTTTTTTTTTCAGTTTTTTTAGGTACATAGTAGGTGTATATACTAATGCAGTATATGAGATGTTTTGTTACAGGCAGGCAATGTGAAATAAGCACATCATGGAGAATGGGATATCCATCTCCTCAAGAATTTATTCATTTTGTTGCAACAATCCAATTACACTCTTTAAGCTAAGTTACTGACTATAGTCACATGTTGAGCTATCAAATGGTAGGTCTTATTCATTCTATTTTGTTTTGTTTTGTTTTTTGTACCCATTAACCATCCTTATGTCTCCCTAAGCCTTCCACTACACTTCCCAGCCTCTGGGAATCATCCTTTGAAATAAATATTAAAGTTTATGCAAAAATTTCTTTGCCAATATGTAAAGAATTCAGACATCTTTTAGTAATCCAAAGGCTGACTTACCTGGAAATATTTTTTTTGGTTATCAAGTTAGAAAATATGAATTATTTTTTTTCTTATTCTATCAGTTATAGATATTTATAAAAACATAAAAAAAGGAATTTTTCCAGTCTTTCAAAAATATAGGTGGTAACTAACATTTTGAATGAGCAAAATGCATAAGGTTAGCCAAAAATCTTACTGTTTCAAAGTTGTTTTTGCAATAGTATATGTAATTTATACTGGTAAATAGAATGTATACTATCTAAAATTATGAATATCTTAATAGTTTAGAATTTTATAGTATTTCAGGGTAATTATAATTACACTTGGGCTTTGTAGAGTCCAGTAGACAGAAAATATAGAAAATATGGAAATTACTCTCTTCTCTGCCACAAGAACATATCTGGAATTTATTATTATTTTTAAAATTACATAATATTAAATTCAAAAAAGAGTTGTAAGACTTAATCTCAGGTTACAAAATAGTTCTAATGAGTTGTTTTGCATTACAGTTATGTTAGTATGTGATGTGAAAAATAAGATTTTTTTTTTTTTTTTGAGAGAGAGACACCTGCTCTGTTGCCCAGACTGGAGTGCTGTGGCATGATCTCAGCTTACTTGCATGCAACCTCTGCCTCCTGGGCTCAAGCCTTCTGCTTCAGCCTACTGAGTTGCTGGGAAAACAGGCATGTACTACCAGCCCAGCTAATTTTTGTGTTTTTGCAAAATACAGACGGGACTGTGTCTCACCATGTTGTCTAGGCTGATCTCAAACTTCTGGTCTCAAGTAATCCACCCACCTTGGCCTCCCAGAGTGCTGGGATTATAAGTGTGATCTATTGCACACAGCTGAAAATAATATTTTTTAAAATAAAAGATAAGCAAAATTTTTGTTTTAATTTTAATAATCAATATTCCACTCTCCATAGGGAAGAATATGTGTGTATATATGGACACATAATGGACAATCATAAATATATAAAATTATTTTTATATATTTCAATAACACATTTTGACGTATGAAAATGAATTATGTTTGCCATTCTTAGTTTTACCTTTTTAAAATACATTTGTTCATATGGCAGTTCATAGGTCATTAGAATAAAAAATAATTTTAAATTGTGAAATAGCATAAAAGATTCCTTCATTTCTACTGAGACCAAAGATAAAACGTGTTGATATGCATTTATAGGGTATGTAACTTTTATATAACATATTTGCTTTAAGTAGAATATATATTTTTTTAAATTTAAATCAAGACATTGCCAACAATTGTGCTAAGTTAATGGTATAAACTGCGCTGTCACAAATAAATAGGAAGGATGGAGATCATTTGATTTCTCTAGGAATTTGATAAGACAACATTTCTTACCCCCCACCAAAAAAATATACCTAGCATATTTCACAGTGCATTTTCTTCCAGCAGCAAATATTTTAATTTTTTCCATGACAATAAATGGAATGTGGACTACTCTTACATTATTCTATTAGTTGTTGAATGACCAATTACAAAGGATAATTTAAGACACTAGAAGGCTGTAAATGACTCTTCAATTTTCTTATCTATCAGCTGAATAACCATAATTTCTGATATTTATAATTATCTTAATGCTACTATTTGCCAATTCTATGGTCTGAATGTTTATTCTCTCCCTCTCCCAAGCTCCCCTAACAACACACACAAATTCTTATGTTGAAACCTAGTCTCCCATGTAGGGGTATTAAGAGGTTGGGCCTTTGGAAGGTGACTAAGTCTTGAGGGCTCTACCCTCAGGAATGAGATCAGTGCCTTTATAAAGGAAGTCTGAGGAAGCTTGTTCAGCCTTCTGCCATGTGAGGACACAGTTAGAAGGCATTGTCTATGAAGCATTGAGCAAGCCCTCCCAAACACTACATCTACTGGCACCTTGATCTTAGACTTCCCAATCTTTAGAACTCGAAGAAATACATGTCTGTTGTTGAAAAATTAACTAGTCTATGGTATTTTGTTATAGCAGCCTGAATTGTCTAAAAGAGCCCAATCCATACAAAGTAATTTAGATATACATTCGATATAATCCTCTGACAAATCTATGAAACAGTTACTCTTGGAATGTACAGATGAATAAACTGAGTCTGAAAGAAGTAAAATAGTTGTTTTTACAGTGGCAGAGCATAGTAAGGGTTAGAGTGGAGGCAGGATTTAAAACTCAGTTTTTCTACATTTGAACCTTAAATTAATCGACAGATTACTGCTTTTCTTTATGTTCTGACTTATAAGCTATTTCCCAATTACATTTCTGTCTCATTTATTAAGCGTATTTGCTGACTCTATTAAAATACATTTTTGACAATATGTAAGTATAGGAGATAAATCAGCTGAACTTGATGTTCCGCCTGTCTTGTGCCTACAAGAGAGCTGGGGTTAATAGGGCAGAGAGATATTCTCTGCCCTATTAGATATTTGTAGCTAGTAGTTGTACGCTCATAAAGACAAAACAAATAATGTTCTTTATTCTGAACCACAATACATACAAAACAATACACTGACTTCACACTCATGAAATGTTATAAATAACGTTTATAATATTCTGAACTAAAAGAATCCTGAACTAAAAGAAATGTTTCTGTATGTATATGCCAAAATTAGTCATGCAATATGCATAAATTGGAAATTACATTGCTTGAAATTCGTTTAGTAATTAAAGACAGACACATAATAATAATGACTCTTCAAACTCACAATAGATTTTTAAATTTTTCTATAAATATTAAGAATTATTATTTCTGCTTCACTTTTCTCAGTAATTATTTACATAATTTCTGTGTCACTTTTAATGTATTTATGTAGGTATTGACAGAAAATATCAATGCTGTAAAAAGAGAAGAACATAAATAAGTAGTTCTCTTCATTTAGTTTCATATAATATACTGTAAAAACAGTAATATAATGACATGGAAATTCATAAACTAGTTCATTAATCTTTAAATGTCATCAAAAAAACCATTTATTCCTTTAGTTAATGTGTTCAAAGAGCCTACATATGCCAAGAGCTGAAATGTTAATGTATGAGTTACTCCTTAAAGGTCTGTTTGTATATTTATCATGTTAATGTACTAATTAATGTGAAAAGTTGTAAAAAATAAATCATGTAAAATTAAGTGAAATCATCAGAGTTGGAAATAGTACTAAATTCTCAGCACAAGGGTGATGGGTGAATATCTTGACTTTCTCCACATGACTGAATTGAGATGAGTTACAATAAGATCTTGGAAAATTTAAATAATCTCTTTGATCTTCAATTCCCATTCCAACAAAACAAGAAAATAAGAGAACATCTTCATAGGTTCATTATGGCTAAATGATTAAAATCCTTGGCTTAGTTCTTGGAACCTAATAAATATTAAAAAATTAAGTTGTTTTGTTTTTGTCAAGTAATCCACCACAAAATCAAGAGAGAACATTCCAATTATAAAAGTATTTGATGAAGAATATAAGACTTAATATATGGTACTGATCAAGTGTTTGAAACTACTGATTTTCATTGTTGATATTTTATTTTTTAAAAAATTTAAAGTTGTTATATATGTAAAATGTGCCTTCCACAGAAGATTTTTGCATTTTGGAAAAGGCTGAAAGTATTGAACACTCTCATTCTTTCCAACTCTAATTTAGGATTCCTTGAATGTTTGACTTTTATTTGTACTTAAGATTTTTGAGAAAATTTTGGGAAAATGTATTGATTTTATTGAAAATAATAGTAAATTTTTATGAAAACACACCATTAAGAGTACAGTGAAATTACCACCAGTTAATGCATTCAAGGTCAAACGGTTGAGGAATATACTTAAAAAAATAGGTCAGGAAGAAGAGGTTGCAGTAAGGTGAGACCAAGCCATTGCACTCCAGCCTGGGAGAAAGAGCAAGACTGTCTTAAAAAAATTGGGGAATCAAATATATATATAATACATATATTATACATATACATATAATACATATATTAATATATAATATATATATTAATTAATATATAATATATATACAAAATATATATAATATATGTATTATGTATATGTTTTGATTCCTAGTTTTTATTATATTTATATATATTATATATACCACATATATAATAAATATATAATATATTTTATATATATTTATATATATATATTTTTATTGCACTTTAGGTTCTGGGGCACATGTGCAGAAAATGCAGGATTGTTGCATAGGTACATACGTGGCAATGTGGTTTGCTGCCTCCATCACTCTGTCACCTATATCTGGCATTTCTCCCCATGTTATCCCTCCCCAACCTGCCTACCCCCCACTGTCCCTCCCCTATTCTCCCCCAACAGACCCCAGGGTGTGATGCTCCCTTCCCTGTGTCTATGTGTTCTCATTGTTTGACACCCACCTATGAGCGAGAGCATGTGGTGTTTGATTTTCTGCTCTTGTGTCAGTTTGCTGAGAATGATGGTTTCCAGTTTCATCCATGCCCCTACAAAGGACACCAACTCATCATTTTTTATGGCTGCATAGCATTCCATGGTGTATATGTGCCACATTTTTCCCTGTCCAGTCTATTATTGATGAGCATTTGGGTTGGTTCCAAGTCTTTGCTATTGTAAACACTGCTGCAGTGAACATTCCTGTGCATGTGTCCTTATAACAGAGCGATTTATAATCCTTTGGATATATACCCAGTAATGGGATTGCTGGGCCAAATGGAATTTCCATTTCTAGGTCCTTGAGGAATTGCCACACTGTCTTCCACAATGGTTGAACTAATTTACACTTCCACCAACAGTGTAAAAGTGTTCTTATTTCTTCCACATCCTCTCCAGCATCTGTTGTCTCTGGATTTTTTAATGATCGCCATTCTAACTGGTGTGAGATGGTATCTCAATGTGGTTTTGATTTGCATTTCTCTAATGACCAGTGATGTTGAGCATTTTTTCATATGTTTGTTGGCCTCATAAATGTCTTCTTTTGAAAAGTGCCTGTTCATATCCTTCACCCAGTTTTGAATGGGGTTGTTTCTTTTTTTTTTTTTTTTTTTAAATCTGTTTTAGTTCTTTTTTTTTTTTTTTTTTTTTTTTTTAAATCTGTTTTAGTTCTTTGTAGATTCTGAATATTAGCCCTTTGTCAGATGGGTAGATTGCAAAAAATTTTTCCCATTCTGTTGATTGCCATTTTACTCTGCTGATTGTTTCTTTTGCTGTGCAGAAGCTCTGGAGTTTAATTAGGTCCCATTTGTCTATTTTGGCTTTTGTTGCCAATGTTTTTTGTGTTCTAGTCATGAAGTCCTTGCCTATGCCTATGTCCTGAATGGTTTTGCCTAGGTTTTCTTCTTGGGTTTTTATGGTGTTAGGTCTTATTATTAAGTCTTTAATCCATCTAGAGTTAATATTAGTGTAAGGTGTCAGGAAGGGGTCCAGTTTCTCCTTTCTACACATGGCTAGCCAGTTTTCTCAATACCATTTATTAAATAGGGAATCCTTTCCCCATTGCTTGTTTTTGCCAGATTTGTCAAAGATCAGATGGTTGTAGATGTGTGGCGTTGCCTCCGAGGCCTCTGTTCTGGTCCATTGGCCTAAATCTCTGTTTTGGTACCAGTACCATGCTGTTTTGATTACGGTAGCCTTGTAGCATAGTTTGAAGTCAGGTAGCGTGGTGCCTCCAGCACAGTCATGAGAGAGGGCATATGAAAACTTTCCACCTGCCTGTATTGGAAAAATGAGAAGACTCCTTTAAAAGAAAACTTTAAGAGTTTAGCCAAGGCAGGTGGATCACATGAGGTCAGAAGTTTGAGATCGTCCTGGCCAACCTGGTGAAACATGGTCTCTACTAAAAATACAGAATTTAGCTGGGTGTTGTGGCATGTGCCTGTAATCCCAGCAACTTGGGAGATTGAGGTGGGAGAATCACTTGAACCTGGGAGGCAGAGTTTGCAGTGAGCCGAGATCACACCACTGCACTCCAGCCAGGGTGACTGAGTGAGATTTTGTCTTTAAAAAAAAAGAAGAGTTCAGCCAAGTAATGTTTGATAAGAGGATTAGTATGAACTGACCATCTCAATAGAAGTTAGAAGCTGTTTATCAATACAGTGAGAAGATCAGTCAGCCATCTAAATAGAAGCCACTACCTATTGTCCAAGATCATGGAAGAATGAACCTGAATGCATTTCAGAGATCATCAAGAGTGTCCATTCAGTCACAGGCCCAGAGTACAAGGACCTTGGAGGAAGATTCCAAAGGAAGGGACTTAAACCCCAGGCTCTGCTTCATAAGACTGTCACATGGCTCCTTGGCTACACAGGAATGGCTCCTGTGGATCTGGTTCACCATGCTCTGTACCCAGTAAACCTATGGGGATGTGGTTGACTCTATGTAGATTTCAAAAGGTGTCCTGGAAAGCCTCTCTGCCCAGGAAATTAACTGCCATAAGGTTCATGTGGATGGCCCCACACCTTTAGCATTGCATTGTGGAAAAATGACCAGTGGAGCTACAGAGATGGGGCCACACATATGACTGTGATATGAGCCACTGGTGTATGATGTCAGGGAGAAATGCAACTCTAACCTGTGAGAGCTGCGGTATGCATTGTGCCCAGCAAAGCCACAGGAGCCGGACCATAACCCCCAGTAGGTCCAGAACCTGGGACCTTCTCTACAGTATGTCTGGAAGGCAAACCTTCAAACTGTGGGTCTAAGAGGTGAGACCATAGGCCCAGTGGGACTGAAGAACAGAGCATCTAACCAAAAAAAGATTTTTCTTGAATTTTAAGGTTTTGGACCTGCTTGACATCTGTTACCCTTTTCTTCTGTCCTGTTTTTCTTTTTAGGAATGGAAATATCTGTCCTGTGCCTGTCTCACCATTATACTTTGAAAGTAGATAATTTGTTTGATTTTACAGACTATAGCTGGAGGGCAGTGTGTCTCAGGATAAATCATTTCTTAAAGTGTCACCCATATGAGATTGACGTGGTATTTAGATGAGACTTTGAACATTAGACTCTTTAGTTGATGCTGGAACAAATTATGACTATTGGGATGGAATGAATGTATTTCGCATGTGAGAAGGACATGAATTTTGGGGGCTAGCAGCAGAATGCTATAGTCTGAATTTTGGAATTCCCCCAATTTTGTATTAGAATCCTAACCCACAAGATGATAGTATTGGGGGCAGGGATTGGAAGGTAGTTAAGGTATGAAGGCAGAGCTCTCATGAATAGAATTAATGCCCTTATGAAAGAGACACCAGAGAGATCTCTAGCCTGTTTCATCATGTGAGGACACAGCCAGAAGAAGGTCATGTATAATCCAGGAAAAAGGCCCTCAGCAGACATCAAATCTACCAGTGCTGACTTCCCAGCTTCCAGAACTATGAGAAATAAATTTCTGTTGTTTATAAGCCACCCATTCTATTGTATTTTGATATAGCAGCCTGAATAGAATGAGGCAATTTAAAACTACATATCCAGAGATAGAAAATTGTGTCAGATGACTTGTATTTCCTGCCAAGATCACATGAAAATGCCATATTACCTTACACCATTTTAAAAATATTCTTCCTTGTGGAACAGGTGTAAATCCAGAAAGTTGATATGACAGATGGATATATGGGGTCTGTGTGAGAGAAGAAATAGAAAGGTGATGATTCTAAATGACATTCAGAAGATAGACCAGTTTAGGTTTTACCATTTGGTCCAACTACTAATCTTTACATAAATGAAAACATAGTTTACATTTCTATTTTTAACTATAAATATTTTTAGTTTCAAAATGTTCTGAATAAAAATGGTCATGTCTTAAAATATTTTGAGATAGGAAAAGCTCAGTGTCTTAAATATTCAAATATGAGAGTCAAGTACAGAGCTACCTTAGGTTGATATTGAAGTGTTCTCTTTAATTTGTGCTCATTTTCAACATATGTTAAGTGCATAAAATATCTGCCCCAAGGTATTTGGACTTCTCATTACCTCTGATTGGAATCTGCATGCCTCAAATATCTTTTGGTCTCACTGTATCATTTCACTGAAGTCTCCTCAATTATCTTCCTTGGCCATCCTATCTAAAATAATTTTCTGCCACGCATCAGCCATTCACTCTCTCTAGCATTACCTTTACAGCAACCATCGAACTATATTATGTGCAATTTTTGTTGTAAAATATTCCTAATCTAGATAGATAGATAGATAATTGCCCCCTTTCTATCATCAAAACCCTCTTTCGATTGGTTTTGAGCTCAATTGAAAGAGGTCTTGGCACACAACAGGTGTTCAGTAAACTTTTGTACAATGAATGGATTTTACAGAATTAGTGTAGTGATGTCCTGAATATTTGTAGAGGGTCTGACAACCCTGGCCAACTTCCCAAGTACAAGGTCTATACTTTTTCAATTTCAGTATTCCACCATATGGTGATACTCTTGCATACTTTCCTTGCTTAGACCTTTAAAAATCTGAGGTTTCAAACTCTTCTGAGATCTGCAGGAAAGATATGTGCGTTGGTAAAACACAAGCAATAGATTTACATATTATATGGGGAGTTTTATTCTGAGAGAGAGCAAATTCTTTATTTACATTTTACAGTTTAGACATAATCTTTGACAGTCTATTTACAGGGTTTTATACATGATGATTGTTTTTCTCTGTCTTCACAGTTCAATGAATGCTCAGTTAACAGCTTAAGCCAAGTGAGAATCCAATTGAAACCAAAACAATACTGCTTTCTACATTTCTTATGATTTCCATCTCAATTGTATTGTTTCAGTTTCACAGTTCTTATTATTACTGTCAACACTGTCTTTTTTTTTTTTTCTGTCACAGTAAAACACAAGAAAATGTTCAGTAATTTTGTACACACTGACATACTAAAACTAAACTGTGGACTAGACATAATATGTGAGTTGTGCTTATTGTTAAAAAGGTCAATTACTAAATTAGAAGATTCACAAATTTTAACAACCAGTTTTTAAACAATATTTAATAATCATGTACAAAGCTATAGTGCCAAGCCATTCTTAATTACAATAAAATACAATAATATTTTACTTAAAAAAAACTTAGACCTAGAAACAATATAAAACTGAAAAATAAAACTTATCCTGAAGACTGAGTTTTTATCTTCCAAATTTGACCTTATTACACTTCACATTTCTTAAATTCTCCAGTTTCTTAAACCCCCAGGCTCTCCTCCCTTTTAGACTCTGTGATTCAAATAACCCCCTGCAGCCACTAATAGCTTTGACAATATACGGCCTTAGACATAAGTACTTCTGTTAGTGGGAGGTCTTTTTCGAAAAGCCCTAGAAGCTGCCACCTACTCCCCTTAGGCAAAGAGTCTTTAATTAAGCTGCTTATCTGATCATGCTTATCTGGTTCTGTGTTTTCAAGTTTTTTACAGATGGAGAAAGAACTAATCAATATACAATATAATATGTAGATTAAGAAAACAGGCTTTCAAATCAAGTAGCCTTGATTTGAAAGTTCCTTGAAAGTCTCCATGGCAACACCTGTCCACTTCATCTTTTCTCAGAGTGGGAAGGAAATTCATGAAGAAATATATACAAAACTTCATTCATTTTCTGTTTATTCATCTATCCATTCATCCATAAAAAAGTTATTAAATACAATAATATATAACAGTTATTAGCATTTGAATTAAGCCTTATTAAGCATTATCTCATTTAATATTAACATCAACTTTGGCAGGTAGATAGGATTATCTGTATTTTACAGATAGTAAAACCTCTTAGTTTCAAAACCAAGAGGTTTTTATATAAAAAAGCAGAATTGGATTTGAATCTAGGCTACTTGATTTGAAAGCCTGTTTTCTTAATCTACATATTATATTGTATACTGATTAGAACAGAAATTCATTATATATCTTTTAAAAACAGGATGCAAATGTTAGATTAAGTAATATATATGGGAGTTAAATGTACCACATTCTATATGTGGTATTGCATATCTGATAATTTTTCTATAGTATATTTTGTTGATAAATAAGTAAAGATGATTGAAGTAGAATTCAACAAATATGGCTTGTTTAGGAAAATACTGGGAGCCAGGAATGTTGCAGGAACTATAAAGAGATAACTTGAAAGCACAGAATACGTACAGATACACAATCAGTTCTTCAGTGATTTACTCAGAAAGAATTTATTGAGTGCTTACTGCATGCCAATGCTATTCTAAGCACTGGTGACATAGTTTTTAATAAAAATATAAGATCTTTGTCCTTACATTTTGCATTTTAGTGAAAGAGGACAAAAGTCATCAAGCAATATACTCTCTTCTTTTGGGGAGTTGAAATTACCATAGAAAAAAATAAAAATAAAGCAGAAGCTGGAGTTACAGGACATCCAGAACATGCTGCCATTTTAAAACTGAATAAAATGAACAAAGGGAGGGATGAATAAAAGTCTTTCTCGTTGGTGAGCAAGTGTATGGACTGGCGGGGGAAGAGAGATCTCGACATGTTCAACGCAAGGTGTCTGGAACACAGAAAATGTTAGCAAAGAGTGATAGGAAATGAGTTTAGAGAGGCAGAGCAGAGGGCCAAGTCACAGGGATCCTTGAAGATCATGGTTGTAAGGGTTATTGCCGAGTTTAAAATGAGGAACCTGTGACCAGCTTAAGAAGATTAAATGCCAATTTATTCAACTCCCGGGCGAGGTTCCATGGTCCCGGGGAAAGGGGCCAGGGAAGTCGCATCAGCTTTCTGGGGCGTGGGGTTTTTATGGCTAGGAGGAACGAGCAACAGCTGGGTGCTCTGATTGACTCCAGGGGAGCGGGATTGAGATGGAGCGGGCCCTTATTGGTTGGCGGGTTGTTGGGTGGGTTTTCCCGTGGGAGAGCCGGCCAGGACCCTTGCATCAGCTGGAGCCTTCCAGTGCAGCCATGCGGCAGAGCTAGGTGCAGAGTGCAGAGCCTGGTGCTGGGTGCAGAGGTGGGTGTGTCCAACCTCCCAGCAAGGCAACCGGCCTTACAATGGTGAGTTTAAAATCTTTTTTTAAGTAGTATGAGAATATATTGAGCTGCAGAGTGATAAGATGTTAATTAGTAAGAAATCGCTGCAGTTAGTGTAGGGAGATGAAGAGTAGAAGCAATATTACGGATTAGAAGCCAATTAAGGTGATGGAGGGGAAAAATAATATGATTTGGATAGGAAGATTACAGTCATAGTGATAAAAGTTAGTAAGCTTTGGGATATATTTTTAAGGTGGAGCTGTTACTGATAGATTGAGAATAGATGCAAATGTAAACTTGAATGCAAGAAAGAGAAATGACCTAATAACTGAGTGAATGGTGGTAATATTCAACTGAGATGAAAGAGAGTATGGATGAGAAAGAATTTCAAAATTATTATTTTGGACATATCAATTTTGAGATATTTATTAGACATATTATCCCAAAACTCACAGAAACCACAGCTAGAGATAAACATCTAGTAGTCAGAGTACATAGAAAACATGGAAGTATATGTTATCACTGAGAAATGGTGGTTAGAAACAGAATATGGCCTAGGACAATGTTACAAAGAGGAGAATGAGTTACACAGAGAAATTTAAAAATCTGAATGCAGCCAATAAATAAATAAATAAATAAATAAATAAATAAATAAATAAATTCTGAGTGCAGAAGAAAACCAGGAGAGTATGGTGTTCTGAGGGTTAAGCAAACAAAGGCTCAAGACAGATGGAGTGATCAAGAGTGAGAGATAATTACTCACAGATTGAGTAAAATACAAGTTAAGAATTGGTCATTTCACAACACTAATATTCTGGTGACTTCGATACAGTCATTTCACTAGAGTAGTGAGGACAAACGCCTGATGCAATGCATGGAAGAGAGAATGGAGGAAGAAGATATAGCTTGTCACTAACAGCATGGAAGAAAATCTGTAATGCAAAGAAAGACAAGATTTAGAATCCTGACAGAGTTTCAGGCAAAAAGGTGATCTTGCTCTGCTCAGACTTGACTCTATTGCAAGAGACTGACATAAAAATAATATGGAAGCATAGTATGATAAAATTGTGCCAGAAAGCTTTTGATGCTATGAGAAACTGTAGGACACTTAACACAGGGAAATTCCAAATGGTTGAAGAGGTAACATTCACACCGAAAGTCCATAGATGGGTAGATGTTAGCTAGGTGAGAGAAAGACGAATCAAGTGACAGCAATAGGAGAGCATGTTAGTTTAGAAGGCTGGACTGGGAGTGGGGGTTAGGATTATGAAGAGTTGGGAAATTATGGTTACATACGAGCCTGAAGATTAAGTCAGAGACTAATACAATTAACTATATTTATCTGTAGGCCGGGCACAGTGGCTAGTGCCTATAATCCTAGCACTTTAGGAGGCTGAGGCAGCACTGTTTGAGGCCAGGAATTCAAGACCAGCCTGAGCAACCTAGACCCTACCTCTACAAATTAGCTATGTATAAATTAGCTGTATGTATCTATAAACAAGTTAGCTGGGTGTGATGGCACACACCTGTAGTCCTTGCTACTTGGTAGGCTGAGGCAGGAGGATTACTTGGCCTAGGAATTTGAGGCTGCAGTAAGCTATAATCATGCCACTGCACTCTAGCCTAGGCGACAAAGCCAGAACTTATCTCAAAAAAAAAAAAAAAAAAAGAGAAAAGAAACAAAAACAAAAATGTATCTGTGAGTTGTGAATCCAGACAATGGGGAGATTTTTGAAGGATTTTCACCAGAGAAGTAACATGTCATATTTTAATTTAGAAAGACAATTTTAACAGTAATTTGGAAAATATAGTGCATGAAAAACATACCCACCATAGGGAGGCCATTTATGTGATTGATGTAGTAAGTCAGAAAAAAAAAAAAAAAAGTACATATAAGTCAAGGTTGTGGCAGTGAGAATGGAGAGGAAGAGCATCCATAAACTGTTTTGTTTTTTTCACTAGCAGGATCAACACTTCATCAATGACCTTTTTTGTTCTACTTTTTTGGGTGAATATTTTAAATTTCTTCTTCCATCTCTTGCATGCCCTTCTTAATTCATGTAAAACTACTGATTTCTTATTTAAATGAACTAAATAAATTTTGACTGATTTAAACAGAATTTGTATACAGCCCATTAACAGAGGTTTATAAGAAAATACAACTAAGTGACTTTCTTTAAAAATATATTGTTACACTATTTTAAAAAGTTTGCAACACTTTTTGTTTTTAGTAATTGCCCTGGTTTTTGCATTTGTCTTTGGAAGTGGCACAAAACTGTAATTCACTTTAAAAAAATTATTGTTACAAAAGATATGTTCCTTATATCTCACTATTTATAGCTATACTAGGACATATTCCCACGGAGCACTGTACCATTGGAACATAAAATAATAGTTGTAGCAAAAGGAAATATAATTTATTGATTTGTAAATGTGTTCTAAGCAGTGTGCTAGTTTCATATGTACATTCTAGTTTATTTGTATTTTTCACAAAAGTCTTTTAGAAACAATAGCATTACCATTCCACAGAGTTTAAGGAGCCAGTCAAAGTCACACAGAATTTGAGAGTTATAAATTAGGTCATGCCCAGAAACAGGTGATTCTACCAATGGTATCAGAATTTTACTTTCAGACTAGTACCTTCTAAAAATTATAGAAGCATTTATTGACTTCAGAGTAGATCTGCATATTTATTCTTTCTTGTAGTAGTTATACTGGTGATAACTAAAGTGGGACCACTTCAAGTATCTTCAGTTCCATCTAAGGACATGGAGTCTGGCTCCAGCTGTCAGGATTCAAATCTCAGCTTCTTCTCTTAATATGTGAACTTGGGCAAGACAATCTCCTAATAACTCCATTTCATTGCCTCAGCTGTAGAATGTGGAGAATACTTCTTCATATCTCATTAGTTGTTGGAAGGCTTACATGAGTTAAAATATGTAAAGCACTTAGAAGGGTGCCTAGCAGATAGTAGGCTCTATATAAATATATATATATATTGCTTGTAACCATCAACCTCATTACTTTTCAGTGGATGCTGTTACTCCTCAAAGAATGCATGAAGGAGAAAGTACCAAATTATTTCAAAAAACTTTAAGAAAAATTTTATCTAGAAATGAACTATTTAAAAGCAAATGTAGTCAATGCATGTTTTAGTAATATAATAAAAATAATATGCTGTTACTGAATTAATTGTGGTATGATTTTAGATATGCCATTGAAAGTTCATACATTAATGTTAATTATTTTTAAGGTTTTTATGGTATACAAAAACTTAATTTTCATTGCTTTTATGAGCTTCGATAAGCAGTATGATTTGATTTGCAAGTCTAGTATCTGTCTAAGATATTATCTCCGACCTTTTCTCTTATTTTAATCCTTTGCATTAGAATTAACTCCTTCTCTTGGACTGCTTTATTTTTAGTGCCCTGTGGTGGAATTTTAACTAAGCGCAAAGGGACTATTTTGTCACCTGGATACCCTGAGCCTTATGACAACAATCTGAATTGTGTGTGGAAGATCACAGTGCCAGAGGGAGCTGGCATTCAAGTAAGAATATTTAAGTTTTTCTTTTTTTCATTGTATGTTTGTAGTTCATCTTTTCAGAGATGACAGAATGAACATTATTTCTGACAGTTTAGAAAGTGGTTTTAACTGACATGGTTGAAATGAATAGAAAGATATTTATTATTAATATTTTTATGTAGAATTAACAGAAAGCCAATTCAAGATGCTTAAGCAATACAAAAAAAATATATAACCCCACATAACATGGAATCGTGAGGTAAGTGGATTCAAACATTATTTCAGTGGTTCAGTTGTATCTTTCCTCACCCAGGTTATTTCCACATCTCTGTTCTGCCATGCTCAGCCTGTTGGTTTTAGTTCTCAGAAACCTTCTCTTGAGGTCTTGAGGTGGTTGCAAAAGTTCTAGCCATGACAGACATACATAGCAATGGCCAGGAGTCAAACAAAATGTCCCTATGTTATGTACCATTTCAGTGGTTAAGAAAGCTTTTTAGGAAAACTGCCAGCAGACATTCCCTCCTGTTTTATTGACCAAGATTGTAATTATATCCATTCCTAACCTATACAATGGACAACAACCAAAGACTTACTACGATTTGGCTCAAATAAAACTATATTAAGTATCAGGAATAAGCAAGAAGTGCAGCCTCCTCTGATGTACACATCTCTCTCTTAATTGAACCCAACCAGGTATCTGTTAGCAAGGAAGAAGGATGCTCTTTAAAAATAGGTAATCAACACTGACTGTCCTGTTATTTTAATTATGGCTTTTTTGGGGGGTGACCAATTTGACCAATTATTCTGTTTTACATAAAGACTTTTTTTTCTGGATTAATTAATAATATTTTACTGCAGAATCATTATATATGTTCTATGAAAGGTAGTTATGCTTCATAAATATTACATTATCTAGCCTACACAGATATAACTTGATTACTTCTCTAATTGATTTGTAGAGTTTTTCTTTAGAAACTAAAGACATGTAAGAGCTGTGGAAAAAGTAGCCAAGATGCCATGCCTTAATAATTTTTAGTAAAAAAAAATCAGCTTCATGGATTTATAATTATTCAGACATTTGACAGGTGTTGGGAGTAAAATATGCCAGCAAGCCAATGACAAAACATAAAGCATGTACATTTTCAGAGTTTTATGGACATCCAAAGATCAGAGATGCATACTTACATTCTGGTTGGTTTATGGCCAATTTGTAAAATTTGAAGTTAATTCTATATTATTATATTAGAATAATAAAGATTTTAGGATTGCCCATGTTCCAGCTTTTATAGCGGATCTGAAATAATATGACATCTTTAGAACCCTCATAGAAAATTTACCACATCATCTGGTTATATTCTTCTGAAAGTTATTCTAGAGCATCTATATATTAACATCAACTTATTTCCATTTCATCTTAAAATTATGAAACCCTGGCATTATTTCTTTAGTTATCATCTTCTCTTTTTGGGTATTGGGTGCTGAAGCCACACTGCACCCACTGCAATGTGGCTTCAGCACACAATACCCTAATAGAGCCAGTCTCATAGAGAAGACCTAAATGTGATTAAATCCATTGTGTGGTTCGTCTTTCTCGTTCTGTCAGCAGCTATCTATCCTGCTGTTCCTCCCTTGACTCCTAATAGACTTTTTTTATCCTTAGATCCCAGGACACCAATATTTCTTGTATTTTGTTTTCTCTTCTACATCTGTAGCTCCTACTTCTATAACCCCACATGGTCTCCTCTTCCAATTCAACCCATTGTTCAAATATTAGTGTTTATGAGATTCTGTGGCCCTTGTTTATCTCACTTTACTCTCTCTGGGTCATTGTCTAATTCCATGGCTTCAGCTACTTTTATGTGCTAGAAATGTCCAGGACCTAAATCATAATAGACAATCAAAAACCATATTTTTGAATGAGAAGCTGAATAAATGATGAAATCCAGACCTCAATATCTAACCCAGACCTCTCACCTAAGCTTCACAACCTATATCCACTGCCCACTGGACATTTTCAGCTAAACTTCTTGATGGCATGTCAAATCCGCCTGTCTAAAACTGACTTCATAGAATTTTCTCAAAATTATATATCTTTCCCAGTGTTCTTTCTCAGAACAACTTCCTCATCCATTAAGTTGCACAAGCCAGAAATCTCGATTCTTCTCTGACTCTTACTCGGTACAATGAAATTCATCAGGTTTGTCTTTCACAAATCTCCCAAACAAGTCTGTTCCTCTCCATCCACATTTTTACTATGCAAGATCAGGTAGCTGCTATCCTTGTTCTAGGTCCTTATTCTCCTCCAATCTATTTCTTATACCTCTAACAGAATAACCATCTGAAAGTAAAAATCTAATATTATCATTTTTTGTATGTAATACCTCAGTTGTCTGCAATCTCCTTAACTCCTCTGATACTATTGATTATGCCATTGTGCTCTGTTCTCATTTTATAACTACTCTATCTGCACTATTTTAGTTCATTGTAAAAACCTAGCTTTCTTTTGCCTCTGGACCCTCTGCGCGCATTTTTCTTTCTGCCATCAACACTATGATCTCCTTTTATTTTGCTTATTCTTACTCGACATTTCTATCTCAACTTAAATACATTTTCTGTAGAAGACCTTCCATGAACTTTAGACAAGGTTAAGTTCTGCTGCTGTATGTTCTCACCGTTCCCTGGAATTTCTTTATCATAACACCTATTTAATGTTACTGCTAATTATCTGTAAGCTCATGAGGACAGTGCCATGTCCATTCTGACAGCTAGTACAGTACCTGGAAGTACATCCTGCACAGTGCCTGGCAGTATATTCTCAGTAAATATTTTTAGAACAAATCAATGAATACATGCACAGGTGGAGATTTTACTATTTAAGAGAGGTAGCAGGCATAATAAACTACTAATGTTTTCAGAAAAACTATGTTATATATCAGTAGTCCTAGGCAAATAGTATTCAAAACTGGACACATAAATAACACTAAAACCTTTCACTGAGGAAGTACTTAGCTTATTGACTTCACTTTGGAAAACAAAATTTGAGTTTAGCAGAGCGTTTAGCAAACATACAGTGTATGAAGCACTTTGGGCTTTTAATTTTAAACAGGCCAGAAAAAACTATCAGACTTTTTTCTAATTAGCCACTGATATGGATGCTAGTTTTAGCCACATCACTGAGTCACATGAACTTGTAGCACGCACACACACACACACACTCACACACACACACACAATATATGTATATGACTTATATCTGAAACTTTACTAAATTTACGTAAAAGCTACTTGGCTAGTACACTAGGTTCAAAGCAATGTTTAATATTTTTCTCTGTTGGGCCAAATATGTGTGTGAATAAAGAATTATATGAATATTCAATAAATAATATATGAGATAAAATGGGATAGTCATTGGTGAAAAGAGGAGAGAAGAAGAAACATTTGGAATGCTGAAAAACTATGATAATACAGAGTAATTGAACGTTCTTTGGGAATAACCTCAACAGATAGATTAATTTGTTAAGTTAATATAACATGAGAGTTTCCAACTCTTTGTGTGAAAGAGTGGATTCATTTGTTTGTTTATATTAGCAGAGTCTATTGGTGAATTTCAGTGGGACTGCATTCAAAAGTAACAGTGCTAGTTACCAAGAAAAGGGAAATATTTATGTAATAAACCATAGGGGTAAAACATATTGGTTACATTATTGTATCAATTTACAACATGTTTATCATGATGTTATAAAATCTAAAGTTAAATAGAATTTGAACAGCTATATGATAGATGCCTACTTTTAATGATTGGAAATACATTGCCTCATAAAATTATTCCATTGCCATGACAGACAGCTATATTTAATACAAAGTTACTCTGAACACTGAGTGAATAGTTACCTCTTTTAAAATCTTCAATTGGGTTTCATGTGCTTTCTGTCATAGTGGGTACTCCATCATTTATTTGAGTCCCTTAACAGATCTTATAGCATCATCTGCCTGTTCTTCTGGCCAAATTCTGCTTCTACATTCTTTATATTTTTATTATGCCAAACTACTTTCACAATGTACCTCCAATCCCAGTGGCAAATTATATTAC
The DNA here is from genome assembly GCF_001604975.1 of Cebus imitator. Taxonomy (NCBI): domain Eukaryota; kingdom Metazoa; phylum Chordata; class Mammalia; order Primates; family Cebidae; genus Cebus; species Cebus imitator. The sequence goes on along the minus strand of NW_016107565.1, from coordinate 1,371,294 downwards.
ATCTCTCTGGCTGCTGTAAGAAATTGCCATGAGTTTTATAGTCACAAATAATAGATTTTTTTTTTTTTTCCTCATAGCACTGGAGGCCAGAAGTCCAAAATCCGCTTTACTGCACTGAAATTAATTTGCTGGCAGAACCCTTCTTCCCTTGTTCCTTCCCCATCCAAGGTCTCAAGAATGAGAGAATCTCTTCCTTTTTTTTCTGCTTGTAGTGGCTGCTGGCATTCTTTGAATTCTGGCCACATCACTCCAATTTCTGCCTCTGGGCTCACATGGTCTTCTCTTCTATGAGTGTCGAATCTCCCTGTGGCCCTTTTCCCCTTTCTCAAGATTCTTAAAGTAAGCTTACCTGAAAGACCCTTTCCATATATGGTAGTATTTACAGGTTCCAGGGACCAGAACCTATCTTCAGGAGCCATTATTCAGCTATACACACTAGACATATGTATCCAGAAGTTAACTGACTTTCTTTCTCCCACCTAGATAACAGATTTTCCTGGAGTTGTCTATATTTTAGCTCTTGCTACCCCACTACTCTGAATAACTCAGAAAAGAAAAGAAATTGCAAAATTATTTCCCCATTGGGAAAAAATTCTGTTGGTTGCTGGTTCATGCTAATGACTGTTTATTTTTATGTACTGAAGCTCTGGAGTTTAATTAGATCCCATTTGTCTGCTTTGGCTTTTGTTGCCAATGCCTTGGCGTTTTAGTCATGAAGGCCTTGCCTATGCCTATGTCCTGAATGGTTTTGCCTAGGTTTTCTTCTAGGATTTTCATGGTGTTAGGTCTTATGTTTAAATTCTTAATCCATCTGGAGTTAATTTTAGTGTAAGGTGTCAGGAAGGGGTCCAGTTTCTGCTTTCTGCCCATGGCTAGCCAGTTTTCCCAACACCATTTATTAAACAGGGAATCCTTTCCCCATTGCTTGTTTCTGTCAAATTTGTCAAAGATCAGATGGTTGTAGATGTGTGGCATTGCCTCCAAGGCCTCTGTTCTGTTCCATTGGTCTATATCTCTGTTTTGGTACCAGTATCATGCTGTTTTGATTACTATAGCATTGTAGTACAGTTTGAAATCAGGTAGTGTGAGGTCTCCAGCTTTATTCTTTTTGCTTAGGATTGTCTTGGCTATATGCAGATGCTCTTTTTGTTTTATATGAAGTTTAAGGTGGTTTTTTCCAGTTCTGTGGAGAAGATCATTGGCAGCTTGAAGGGGATAGTGTTGAATTTATAAATTACTTTGGGCAGTATGGCCATTTTGGCAATATTGATTCTTCCTAACCATGAGCATGGAATGTTTTTCCACTTGTTTGTGTCCTCTTTTATTTCATTGAGCAGTGGTTTGTAGTTCTCCTTGAAGAGGTCCTTTACATCCGTTGTTAGTTGTATTCCTAGGTATTTTATTCTCTTTGTAGCAATTGTGAATGGGAGTTCACTCTTGATTTCGCTCTTTGTTAATCTCGTGTTGGTGTATAGGAATGCTTGTGATTTCTGCAGTGATTTTTGTATCCTGAGACTTTGCTGAAGTTGCTTATCAGTTTAAGGAGATTTTGGGCTGAGGTAACAGGATCTTCTAAATATACAATCATGCAAATAGAGACAATTTGATTTCCTCCCTTCCTAATTGAATACCCTTTATTTCTTTTTCTTGTCTGATTGATCTGGCTAGAACTTCCAATGACAAAGGGCTAATATCCAGAATCTACAAAGAGCTAAAGCAGATTTACAAGAAAAAAAAACAAACAAACCCATTCAAAAGTGGGCAAAGGGTGTGAACAGACACTTTTCAAAAGAAGACATATATGAGGCAAACAAACATGAAAAAATGCTCATCATCACTGGTCATTAGAGAAATGCAAATCAAAACCATATCGAGATACCATCTCATGCCAGTTAGAATGGCAACCATTAAAAAATCTAGAGACAGCAGATTGCTGAAGAAGGTGTAGAGAAATAGGAACACTTATACACTGTTGGTGGGAGTGTAAATTAGTTCAACCATTGTGGAAGACAGTGTGGTGATTCCTCAAGGATCTAGAAATAGAAATTCCATTTAACCCAGCAATCTCGATACTGGGTATAAACCCTAAGGATGATAAATCATTCTATTATAAAGACACATGCACACGTATGTTCACTACAAAGCTGTTTACAGTAACAAAGACATGGAACCAACCCAAAGCCCATCAATGATAGACTGGACAGGGAAAATATGGCACATATACACCATAGAATACTATGCAGCCATAAAAAACGATGAGTTTGTGTCCTTTGTAGGGACATGGATGAATCTAGAAACCATCATTCTCAGCAAACTGACATAAGAACAGAAAATCAAACACTGCATGTTCTCACTTATAGTGAGAATTCATAGTGAGTGTGTTGAAAAATGACAATACATGGACACAGGGAGGGAGCATCTCATATTGGGGTCTGTGGGGAGGGCTAGGAGAGGGACAGCAGGGGTTGTAGAGGTTGGGGAGGTACATGGGGAGAAATGCCAAATATAGGTGACAGGGGGATGGAGGCAGCAAAATACCTTGCCATGTATATACCTATGCAATAATCCTGCATGCTCTGCACATGTACCCCAGAACCTAAAAAACAGAAAAGAAATTATTCTCAAATTTATACTTTCACATCCTCTCCTATTCACATCACACAAAATTTAATAACTTCCTCTACAGCAACACATGTGACATCTGGGTTCCCATTTTTACTACTCCTGCCTCCAATACACTTCAGTCTCTTGTTGTTTTTTACTGCAATACATATTGAAATATTACTGAAATAGGTATTGAAATTGTCTTTTCACTTTTACTTTCTTTGCCCAATGCAGTGGTGTACTTAGAGCACAGTCCTAATTATTTTCTTCCTCTGACTTCTAAAACTTTTACCGGAAAACTGAAGATATCGCTGTGTCTTGAAGTGCACAGCTATTATGCTAGTGTTTAGTTTTCTGTTGAGTCTCTCCCCAATCTTCCTCATAGCTAAGATTTATTGAGTCCTTACCACATGCTGGGCACTTTATATGAATTAACTAATTTAATTTTTACAATGGATCTATGAATTAGATACCCTTATGATAATGATTTATGTAAATAATCTAAGGAACAGAAAGATTAACAACCTTCCTAGAGTGACGTGCCAGTGAGTAGAGTGAGCCAGGAGGTTGCAAACCCAGGCTCTTTGATTCTAAGTTATCTTGTATTTAGCTACTAAGCTCTACTCTTTCGAACTTTTTAATACTTTCTCTAACTTTACATGTGTATTTCGCCTTGTGTAAATAACCTCCACTGTGGCTAAATAAGATTACTCACGGTCTACTAAATCTAGCTCATGATTTGCCTCCTTTTACATTGTTAGACACTCAATAATTTCCTTCTGTGGAAAAACTCAATATCTTAAGCTTAGCCCAAATGTCAACTTCTGCATGAATCTTCACATTTTTCAAAAAGCTGAATGCAGTATTTTCTTCCCCTAAAGTGAAAGAAAGGGAAATTCAGATATGAAGAGGGAATTGATAATTGTTTAAGGAGGTATTACAATTATACAGCTTTACTTCTGCTCTTCTTCCTGTCTTAGAACATTGCCATGAGGTCTAATGCCAATCATACAGGCAGGGTATCTATTGCCATGTGGCATTCACCCCTGGAAAGAGGCACCAGCATTCATTTTTGTGAAAGAATAATGATGGGTTATTTCACAGATAAGAAAATTTAATGAGTGAAATTGCTGCAATTATTTAGTGAATGAGTGCAGTATGTATATTTTCAACACAGTTCAGGTAAAAAAAGAAACGTAATAAAATTATTCCTTTTTCTCTTCTAAAACTACAATTTTTTTTTTTAAATAGCAAAATAGATAGTATCTGCAGTTGTGAGAGTCCTGTGGGTTCTTGCAAAAGCTCAAGCTGTGCCAAGTGTTGTGCAATAAAGTAACATATGCCTCTTTCTTTAAATAAAATTTAATAGACAGGAGAGAATTAAGCTTCCCCAGTATTCCCTTTCTCAACTTTAAGGACTTTCACAGTGACTTAGTTATTATAACCCTATTCATTAAAATAATTTTATAAATACACATTTGAGTTAATTACAAAATATTACTTTTGGCCATCCATAATGAGACTTCTTAAAAATATCCATGTTAAAAATCTTTAAATAAAAGGAAGAGAAGAAATTGAGCAAATTTTATGCAAGAAAAGGATAAATTAAAAGTATCCAGAAATAAACCTGGTTTTAAAAAGGCATGTTCTAAGGTCCTGTAGGCTTGTAGACCACAAATCTGGTTTTTCCTAAAAGCTACAAGCAAATCAGAAAACTCAATCAGTAACATATAAATAAAATGAACCAATTGTTTTGAACATGCATTGAGATTCTGGCACTGAGTCTTTGGATTAACTCAAAGCTTTTGAAAAGGGAATGTTCTGAGATAATAACAGACACTGCTCAGGTTATACCCGTAATGAACATTGCTAGGTGCTACAAAGGCTTTTCTATGTAAAAATCAGTCCATGTAAGCCAGTGCAATAATGGCAAAAATCAGTTCTGTCAAAAACCCTTCTATAAAGGGTCACAATCATGTGGTCTAGAATTTGAACTCTCTTTTCCAAGGTGGTATGGTGGACTATAGTTATGTGTATCTGGTTCGAAATTTACATTCTTACCTGTAATTATTATTTCACAGGTGCAAGTTGTTAGCTTTGCTACAGAACATAATTGGGATTCTCTGGACTTTTATGATGGAGGAGACAACAATGCTCCAAGGCTTGGAAGTTATTCAGGTAAATAAGATATCTGTGCTTAATTAAAATGCAGAAATAACTGGAATATAAAAAAATAAAGAGTTACCTACAACTCTTACTTGGTAGTTTTAATTTGCTTTTTACAAACTATACACAAAAATACAAGGACTGAAGTTTAAAAGATTTGATATCAATATTGCTGTTTAAAACCTAATTATATTCTTATTACTTATTTCTATATTTGTGTAATTATTTATTGATGGTTTTATGTTACTAGCAATAGTTTCAGCTGAGTTGGGGTTCAGGAATAGTATGTGTGCCCTTTTCCTTAAAGGAAATGGATGAGCAATAATAATTAAAAATTAGACTGTGCTTTGAATTGTGTGCTATGGAGTCATGACAGTGATCACTGAGTTAGTATAACAACCAGGTAAATGCTACAAGATACTCTTAAGTGAGAATAAAGAGAATACAGAATTATTTCTAGGAAATGAACACAATTGTATAAAGTTAGTATATGCATGTTTAACAGGACCAGAAGAAATAAAATAAAAGTCTTATTTTTTTATATAAGATGTTGACTGGTTTCTAAAATATGTTAGATTTATTAAGGTTTTTATTTTTTGGGATGTAGCCTTACTCTGTCTCCTAGGCTGGAGTGCAGTGGTGAGATCTTGGTTAACTGCATCCTCTGCCTCCTAGGTCCAGCGAATTCTCCTGACTCAGCCTCCAGAGTAGCTGGGACTATAGGCATGCACTACCACACCCAGCTCATTTTTGTATTTTTTGGTAGAAACATGGTTTCACCGTGTTGGCCAGGCTGGTCTTAAACTCTTGACCTCAGGTGATCTACCTGCCTCAGCCTCCCAAAGTGCTGAGATTACAGGTGTGAGCCACAACACCCAGCTAGATTTATTGACATTTTAAAGGTAATTTATGCAATAATTTAAAATTTTCTTTTGGCATATAGACGTTGAAATAAAAAGTTTTATTTTGTTAATTTTTTACTATTTTTTTAATCTCTAGAAATATGAATATAGCTAACCTATTAACTTATTCATTTCAGATATGCTGGAACAAATTTGAATGGATTTAAGCTTTTAAGAGATTTTTAAATAGAGTAGCGGAATCAATTTTTAGCATCACCAATGTGGAAAAGAAAGAAATACCTGGAGCAGGTGTTATTGGATTTAGGCATGAACAATACAGATTTAGATAGAAATCTTAGAAAACTCTCATACAATTTTTAGTACACTTTTATTTATAATAGGTTAGGGGTAATATTTTATTATTATTATTATTATTATTATTATTTTCATTTTTAGAGATAGAGTCTGGCTGGGTTGCCCAGGCTGGAGTGCAGTGGTGCAGTCATAGCTCACTGCAGCCTTGAATTCTTAAGCTTAAGTGATCCATCTGCTTCAGCTTCCTGAATAGCTGGGACTATAGGCGTGTGCCACAATCCCAATTATTTTTTATTTTTTATTATATTTTAGAGGTTGGATCTCCCTATGTTGCCCAGTCTCGTGGCCTCAAGTGATCTTCCTGTCTTATAGACTCCTGATAAGCTGGAATTGTAATCCCATGATTAATACATGAGCCACCACACCCATCTGTAATACTTTTAAAATAATAATATAATGATAGTAAAAGTGATAAGTAACAGCGGTTGATTACCAAGTGCTAGCTTTGTTTGATATTTGCCATGCATTTCCTTATTTGATCTCTCTAGCAGACCTATGTAATTGAGGCTTAGGTAGATTAAGTTCCTTGCGATTGTACAACTAATGTTAGAATGAGATTGGGACCCCACTGGTGTGACTCCAGAACTAAAACTCTTAATCACCAAGATCCTCTAAGAGACTTAAGGCAGGTGACATGACCTTTTAAGTTTCTGTTTATCCCTGTCTTCAGTTGTTGCTGTTAGCACACTATGGCCAAAAAAAAAAGCAACTGTGTGCTCTGTAATAAGTTCCTTTTGTTATTTCATAGAAGATATCAGGGATGAGGTCCACAAAGTTGTACAAAGCAAATATAAAGAAGCTAGTTACTTATAAAGAAATGTATGTAATGATCTCAACTCATATGCTTGTTGATCTTTGTCTTAAAATGTAGAATTAATGCTTAGTTATTTTCATGCTTGCCATTAGAAACTGCTAGAGTTGGAGTCAAAGATCTTAAACTATTAGCTCAATAGCAAAGTCAAGAAATAACTAATTCAAATAGATATTTTATATTTTCCAACTTAATAACTTAATAAAATAAATTTGATCTCCTTCAGAAATCCAGAAAATCATAATTATAATACATTTGCTGAAAGACAAAAGTAACAGTAGTTCATAATTGAAATTATTTGGAAAGCTGACTGCCAGCTTTGCTGTCAGAGGTACTTGACCTGGTATAGAGTAATCTATCTTTCTCTATCTGTCTAACTTTAATTCACTATGAAAAGGAAATCAATGACTATATTATCTGACTCATACAAGCTTGTTACTATACTATAAAAATCACATGCAGGCTGGGCACAGTGGCTCACACCTGTAATCCCAGCATTTTGGGAGGCCAACCTGGGTGGATCACCTGAAGTCAGGGGCTCAAGAACAACCTGGCCAACATAGTAAAACTTTGTCTCTATTAAAAATGTAAAAATTAGCTGGACATGGTGGCGGATGCCTGTAATCCCAGCTACTCAGGAGGCTGAGGCTAGAGAATCACTTTAACCCTGGAGGCAGAGGTTGTGGTGAGCCAAGATTTCACCACTGCATACCAGCCCAGTCCACAAGACTGAAACTCCATCTAAAAAAAAAAAAAAAAAAAAAAAAAAAAAAAAAAAAAAAAAAAAAAAAAAAAAAAAAATCACAAGCAAAGTTCAAAATTAAGCTTATTATTTATTCATTTTTAGTTTGCAAACTCTGTTTTATTTATTGTTTTTGTTTCTTTTAAAATTAATTCACAAATATGTTATATCAGGCAGTTAAAACTGGTTATACTTTGATAATCAGAAGCTTCTGGTATAACAGTCTTCCAAAAAACATATTGGAAAACAGAGAGAATACACAGTAATAATCTCCTTGAACACAATCATTGGAAACATTCATGTTTTTAACAAAATATAACTTTACATATATTTGTATTTATTGTTTATTATTAGCTCATGCATGCAATACTGAAATTCACATGAAATTTAACATTTATTTTAGGTAACCATGTCAAATATACAGCTTTAACTCTCGCCAGCTCTTTTTGCTCCTACCTATTTTTAAGAAGCAATTTAAAGTCATCTCAAGTGGTCTGTCTTCTTGGAAACAGGAAAAGTACAATGAAAGAGGATTGTGAAAAAAAATATTTCTATTAAATATTTTTGAGAAACAGCTTAATTAATGCATATTTTTAGTGGTAATCTATTGGCTGATTAGTAAACTTACTTCATTTTGTTATAGTATTTATTACCTGACCATTGGCTTGCCTTCTCAATTATCATTTCAGGAACAACAATACCTCATCTTTTGAATAGTACGTCTAACAATCTGTATCTAAATTTTCAATCAGACATCAGTGTTTCTGCTGCAGGATTTCATCTTGAATACACAGGTAAAAATAATATCATGTGCTGTTCAGAAAGGTTGAGAACAAATTTATATTAATTAAAAATAGTTTTGTGAATATGTATATATTATAGCAACTTTCTCAAATAAAACTGTCTTATTTTCTTAAAATTTTGAAGTATTACTTCAATTCAGTTACAAAATTATAGGGATAAAGTTTTAATGATTTCACAAAAATTTACAAGTATTTCTTTTGTTATTAAGAATAATTAATGTGAAATCTACCATTACAACAAATGTTTAAGTGTGAAATATTGTATTAACTATAAGTCCAATATTATGCAACAGCTCTGTAGAACTTATTCATGTTGCATGACTGAATCTTTATACCCATTGAACCACAGCTCTTTATTTCCCCCTCTTCCTATCTGCTGGCAACCACCATTCTACTCCGTTTCTTTGGGTTTGACTATTTTAGATTTGCCATGGAAGTGGAATAATGAAGTATTTATCCTCCTGTGATTGGTTTAGTTTACTGTGTAATGCCCTCCAGGTTCATCTGGAGGTCCTTTGGTCTGTATTTCTGTTTTTATCCAGTATTACACTGTTTTGGTTAACTGTATCTTTGTAATATATAATCAGGAAGCGTGAACCCAACACTTTTGTTCTTGCCCCAGAATTCTTTGGCTATTCAAGATCTCTTGTGGTTCTGTATGCATGTTAGTATTTTTTCTTTATTTGTGGAAAAACATGTCCCTGATTTTGATAAGCATTGAATTGAATCTGTAGATTGCTTTGTATAGTATGGACATTTTAAGATTATTAAGTATTCTAATCCATAAACATAGGATGTATTTCTAATTACTTGTGCCTTTTGTAATTTTTCTTCTGTAGGTTTTGTTTTATTTTGTTTGTTTTTGAGATGGAGTTTCGCCCTTGTAACCCAGGCTGGAATGTAATAGCATGATCTTGGATCACTGCAACCTCTGCCTCCTGGGTTCAAGTGATTTCCCTGCCTCAGCCTCCCAAGTAGCTGGAATTACAGTGCTCAACACCACACCCTGCTAATTTTATATTTTTAGAAGAGANGGAGTTTCGCCCTTGTAACCCAGGCTGGAATGTAATAGCATGATCTTGGATCACTGCAACCTCTGCCTGTCTTCATTTTATCATTAAATTCAGCTAATTACTACCTGTTTTGAAAGGCAGCTAGTGTAGAAGATTGGTCACAATATTTTTATTTTTAGAAGAGACAGGGTTTCAGCATGTTGTTCAGGCTGATCTTGAACTCCTGACCTCAGGTGATCCACCAGCTTCAGCCTCCTAAAATTTTGGGATTACAGGTGTGAGCCACCTTGCCCGGCCTACTATTTTGTAATTTTTGGTGTACAAGTCTTTCACCTTCTTGGTTAAGTTTATTCTTAACCAAGAATAAAAATAAAATTCTATGATATTTTATTTTTTTCATGCTGTTGCAAATAGGATTATTTCTTTAATTTCCTTTTAGGATAGTTTATTTTTAGTATATAGAAACACAGTTGATTTTTTGTATATAAATTTTGTATTTTGCAACTTTACTGATTGATTTATTAGTTCTAACAGTTTTTTTTTTTTTAGTGGAGACTCTTCAACTTTACTGATACATAATGATTATTCATATTTCTGGGATATATGTGATATTTTTGTAGATGTATACAATGTTTAGTGATCAAATTGTGATAATTGGATTATCATTTATAACATAAATCATTTATCATTTTTTTTATGTAGGGAGCATTCCAAGCCTTTCTTCTTATTAAAATATACAGTAACTTAGCATTAACTATAATCCCCGTTTATCAAACATCAGAATTTATTCTATTGAACTGTATTTTTGAACCCATTAACCAACCTCTCTTCATCCCTGTCTTCCAAGCCACCCATCTCAGCCTGGGGTAACCATCATTCTACTCGTTATTTCCATGAGATCAACTTTTTTAGCTTCCACATATGCATGAGAATATGCAATATCCATTTTTCCATGCCTGGCTCATTTCACTTAACATCTTCTAGTTCTACTCATGTTGCTGCAAATGACAGGATTTCAGTTTTATGGCTGAATAGTGCTCCATTATAATATATGCCACGTTTTTCCCTATCCATTCATCTATTTATGGACACAGTTGATTCACAATAGCCATATCTTGTGAATAGTGCTGCAATAAACATGGAAGTGCCAGTATCCTTTTGATATGCTGATTTTCTTTCTTTTGGATATATACCCAGCAGTGGGATTGCTGGATCTTACGTAGTTCCAGTTTTTCTTTTTTTATGAAACCTCCCTACTATTGTTTAAAATGCCTTGACTAATTTACATTCCCACTAACAAGGTATAAGAGTTCCCTTTTCTCCACATTTTTTGTTTGTTTGTTTGATAATACCCACTTTAACTGGGGGAAGATGACATCTCATTGTGGTCCATGAATCTTTATGTTGTTCCACATTTAGGATTTTCTCATCTGTAGGCAGGGACAATTTTACTTCTTCCTTTTTGACTTGGATGTCTTTTGTTTCTATTTCTTGACTAACTCCTCTGGCTAGGACTTACAATAGTATTTTGATTAGAAGTGGAGAGAATGGATATGCTTACCTTTTTCCTGATCACAAAGAAAATGCTTTTTGTTTCTTATCATTCAGTATGATGTTAATTATGAGCTTTTCATATATGTCCTTAATTATGTTGAGGTAAATTTCTTAATACACTTAGGTTTTTGAGAGTTTTTAATAATGAAATGGTGTCAAATACATTTTTTGCATCCATTGATACAATCATGTGACTTTTATTCTTCACTCCGTTAATGTGGTATATCACATTTATTGATTTGTGTACATTTTACCATTGTTGCATCTCAGGAATAAATTCCACTTTTTTGTGTTATATATTTTTTTAACCTGCTGCTAGATTTAGCTTACTAGCATGTTGTTGAGGATTTTTGCATCCATGTTCAGAAGGGATATTGGATTATAGTTTACTTTTCTTGTGGTGACTCTGGCTTTGGTATTAGGGCAGCGCTGACAGCAATAAATAAATTTAGACATATTTTCCCCTCTTCAATTTTTTTGGAAGAGTTTGAGAAGGATTGAAGTTAATTCTTCAAATGTAAGGTAGAATTCACCAGTGAAGCCATCTGGTACTGTGCCTTTCTTTGTTGGGAGGGTTTTGTTAAGTGATTCAGTCTTCTTACTAGTTACTGGTCCATGTAGATTTTCTGTTTCCTTACAATTTAGTCTTGGTAACGTTTATATTTCTACGAATTTTCCCATTTTTCTAGGTTATCCAATTTTTTGGTGTGTAATTATTCATAGCATTCTCTTATTCTTTTAATTTCTGTGCATCAATTGTAATGCCTGCTTTATAATTATAAGTATTTTTAAATTGTGAAAAGGGAGCAAGATCCTGTAGAAATTTTGAAACTGTAATTAGAATAAGTAGCTACTCTTGATATAGAAAATGTACATTCGTCTCCCAAATTCCTGCAAAACTTTTCATCATAAAAATAGATTAGTTCTCCAGTTAAACATATATATGAGACAGTATGTCATTCCATATATAATGTTATCACAAATGTAATTAAGTGAGTGTTTGGGTAACTATAGTTTTTCTTACTTTCTTCTTAAAATGTAAGCTCCAGAAGACAAAATCTGTCATAGCACTTTGCATGTCCATTTAGAGTATTTTTGTGTCTTTAACACTGAGGCCAGTTCCTGCAACTTAGCCATTCAAAATATATTTGTTGAATGAATAAATAAATGAATAGACATAAAACCCAGAGGTAAAAGATAACAAACATTTAATATTGGTATATATCATTAACGTTAGTGTACCTACACTGATGCTGGTGCTCATAATGGGATTTAGAACGTAGGTGTTGCATATGTTTTGTAATTCTGCTGGCTTCTGCTTCCTGAAGGTACTCCACTGAGTATTAGCTCCTCAATATCAACTCACTCAGGCCAATTATTACCTCACTGAAGTACCATTACCAAAACTGGAAGTTTTGATAGAGGAGAAACTCTCAGTGGGAGCAAACAACAGCTGCAATTGATAAGCATTTGCTAAGTAAATAATAGTTTATTGATTTTTTATATGTTTTGGTTTTATAATGAAGTTTACTTTTCAGTTACTGCTAGCTTCAGATACAATAAATGTATTACTATAATGCAAATACATGACAAATCCTTAAAATTCATTCATTCATTCTTTATTCAACCAATAAATACTTTGAACACCTAACACATGTCAGGCACTATGCTTGACATAGAAAATGTGAAGATAGATATGTCACAGTATCTTTCTTTGAAGAGTCTAATAGAAGATTCAGAAAGATAAAGCAATTGAATACAGTAATATATATATTTGTGGTAGATCACCCAAAAGCAATAAATAATCAGCTCCATTAAGGAAATTCAGGGAATACTTAAAACAAGAGGTAACACTTAGGCTGAGTCTTAAAAAATAAGTAGGAGTTTTACAGTTAAGCAAGAAGGGATGGATAGATTTAGCAGAGGAAACTTTATGATAAGACAGAGGTATGAAATATGCCACATTAGGAAAAATTCAAACTATTTCAGTAGGGGTGGCACATCAAATTTGAGGAAGTGGCAGTAACTAAGGCTGCATATATAGGCATGACTACTCTTGAAAGGTATAGGATGTCATAATGAAAAATTTGATTTTGTTTTAGGTGCCACAGGACAAAAGCAGCATATGTTTTGATAGTTATTCATAATACAGAGCAATAAATTATCATAACTATAAGTAAATTGAAAAAACTTTAAAAAGTCTCTTTAGTAGAGCTTTTGCATTTCTAAAATATGTTGATGAACGCAAAATCTTTTATTGCCTAAGATAATATATTGATCATTAAAATTCACAAAATGATATGGTTATATATAATATTTTTCAAATTGTTCTTTGGTTAGAAATTCTTATTTTTAGTAAATGAGATAAATTGAGCTGTATCCTAATTAACACATAATAGGTGCAAATAATACATAGTATCTTGCCTTTTAGAACAGAGAATTGCAAGTTTGACTGCCCTTCTTAAGGGAAATCAATAACTAGTCACATTAAATCTCACAATTATAGGTCTTAGAAGCCAACATCTTTGACAGAAAAGACATGCTAGATATAATTTAAGTATTTAAATTATGAACTTTAATTTAGAAAGTAATGTTGAGTGTCTATGTGAAGGACACTCTGCTTAGAACTGCAGGGGAATTGGGAGATGAATTAAACAAATCTCTTTCCTAATTGACTGAAAACTTTATTACATGGAATATGTTTTTCTCTGTACTGCATTTGTGACTGGTTACCCAATTAAGTTACAACTTGTTATTTCTATAAAACGAGCAATCAAGGAAAGCCAGCATCCTCTAAATTAATTATCTGAATCAAACTAAAAAAATGTGAGAAAGAAATTTATTGTTGGTAATGAATGAGCATGAGAATAAATAGATGCATTGGTGTATTTTATGTGCAGTTGCTTTAAATAATAACACTACCAACTCTACTAATGGTCTAGAGGCTATTCAAAATGAATGGCATTTAATCTGTTAGTTTGAATTCACATAATCTAGATGTTTGCAAAGTGATACTTCGGGTTCAAAATGATCCCTAGATACTGCTTAAGAGTGATTAGATAGCCAGATCCTTCACCTAAGAGAAAAATAAATAAAATATAGAGCAGGATATTTATGCAATCTATGAAATGTGTTAACCATATTTTTCAAAACCCACAAGGTGGCAACCTGTTAGAAGATGATATTATAATCAGCAATGCTTTTTAAATCATTGTATTTATAGGCCTTAACCAAGACATCAAGACACTTGCTGAATGCTTCCTTTTAATTGCAACATATTTTAAAACTTCCCATATTAAAGTAAATATAATTAAAAATACCAGCACCACAAAAAGCATTTAAAGGTATAGAAAAATAATAATTTTATCAAATCATAATTTAGCAGAAGTTAATTTTCCATGTAGACAAAGATATTTCTTTTTGAAGAAATTTAATAAATACTTTACTAAACAGTACGCTTGACTACATTGGTCACCAAAAAATACTACAGTTGCATGTGCTGTTTTTAAACAAAGTCAGTGACTCTAAATTAAAATTAGAATTATAAAAAAGAGAGTTACAGAATATGGTAAAAGAGAAGGCAAGCAGGGGAGAGGAACTGAAAAAGAGAGGTGAGAAAAGATACATTTAGTTGACAGTGGGAAATCAGTGTCAAAGGGTGACTAATGTTATTTTAATTAATTTTTAAAATTTTAGAATATGTTTCATGTTTGCAAATCTATTGTCTAATTAATAAGGACATAAACATAATATTTGCTAAATATTAAGTTTAAATTCAGGAGAATGGTGGGAGTTTGAACACGAAAATTTCAAGACTAAGTATTGCTTTACAAAATTAAAGACTAACAAATTCTGCTGTGGTCTTTAAGGACAAATGTATAAAACAAGCCATGGCAGCATTTTTGGCTACGTTTTTAAGAACAGATTGAATAACAGTTAAAATGTGTTTGGTGGATCAAGTGCTACATAGAGCAGCTGCAGTTTAAAACAATATCCAGCAGGGCAATCAGACAGGCTGACTGTTCACTCAGTTGCACACTGGAGAATATTACTTCCAGAAACCTCAAAGAATACAGTGCCCTCTACTCAAGCACCACAGATTTTTTTCCCACAAATAATCTGTTTTGCTTATGGAAAGGAAATCTTAATTTCTGTCAAGTTTCAAAAAAGATAAGATTCTCTTAGTGGAGAAACACCTATTTTGTGAAAATTGAAGAATCTGTTCATTTGTGAAGGCAGATTTTAATAAGTAGATACAGAAATTTTGAAGAACTTTCTTTGTATTTAGAGGCATCTCAAAATACTGATTGAGATATACAGCCTCTGTAAGAGAAAACTGTGCTTTTTAATGCATGTAAATAAAGACTAAATGATTTTTTTTTAAATAGCTAATTTTAGATGCTTGAGAAAAGCAAAATACTTAAACAACTGGGTACTGGGAAAAAATGATATTGTGCGTGAGTGGTGTGTGTGTGTAAACAAGGTAGGCATATTAACTTTATTCCATCAAGGAGACACCTATTTCACTGTACATCTTTGGGTATTTCATTTGTGACAGTCTCTGAGATAAAAGTTCTGCCCACTGGGTAACATAAGGGAAGAATCACAATAGGGAAATCACAATCTATAATCACACTATGAATACTAGCAACAGATGCAGAACACTTAAAGGTTTTCTATAAAAAAGGATAGTGCTTTTTTTTTTTTTTTTCATCCAAGAAAGTAAATTCTTACTATATTCCTAAAGGAGCATTTTAAATAGTGAAGGTTTCAGGAAACATGACAGGTGTTCTTTCTTAGCAAATGGAAATTTGGCAGAGATTCTTTCCAGCAAGTTAGTGTTTTCTCCATCTGATTTTTCTAGTCATGGGGGTTTCAGAAAAAAAAACAAAAAACAAAACAAAACAAAAAAACATCTCTCTCTATATATGCATATAGATAGATTGATTGATTGCTTGATTGATTTTCTAGTAGCATAGTTACTATACTTGCTTTTTATTTACTTAAATGCCTGCTTTTTATGTACTTAAAAGGTAAATTCTGGCAGACAGGTTGATACATTTTTATTTATTTAACCTATTTATTTATTTTGATTTATTTATTTATTTATTTATTTATTTATTTTGAGACGGAGTTTCACCCTTGTTACCCAGGCTGGAGTGCAATGGCGCGATCTTGGCTCACCGCAACCTCCGCCTCCTGGGTTCAGGCAATTCTCTTGCCTCAGCCTCCTGAGTAGCTGGGATTACAGGCACGCACCACCATGCCCAGCTAATTTTTTGTATTTTTAGTAGAG
>NW_016107565.1:1351240-1354273 GCF_001604975.1 Cebus imitator | reverse complement strand
ATCTCTTGACCTCGTGATCCACCCGCCTTGGCCTCCCAAAGTGCTGGGATTACAGGCGTGAGCCACTGCACCCAGCCTATTTATTTATTTATTTTTGGAGACAGAGTCTTGCTCTATCACTCACGCTGAAGTGCAGTGGTGCCATCTTGGCTCACTGCAATCTCCACCTCCCAGGTTCAAGCAATTCTCCTGCCTCAGCTTCCTGAGTAGCTGGGACTGCATGTCACACCACCATGCCCAGCTAATTATTTGTATTTTAGTAGAGATGGGGTTTCACTGTGTTTCCCATGCTGGTCTTGAACTCCCTTACTCAGGTGATCAGCCCGCCTCAGCCTCCCAAGTGCTAGGATTACAGGTATGAGCCCCCACACCCAGCCAGATAGGGTGATTTTTATTACGATAGTTATCTTTTCCCTTTTGAACGTGAGATAATGGTATTTTAGCTTTAGAATGGCTGACCTTTAATATTACTATTATCACTATCTTCTGAATCAAATTAAAAAATGTAAGAAATAATTTACTGTTGGTAATGAATATGAACAAATGGATGCAATGGTGTATTTTTTGTGTAGTTGTTTTAAGTAATAACACTATCAGCTCTCCTAATGGTCCAGAGACAATCAGACAAATGCATTGTTCCTTCCGCTCAACCCTTTCTACACCTTGGTTTTTTTAACATTTCCAGATATTTGGTCATTTCATATCATTATCTTCCTTTCTACTAAATAAAGGCAACATTGTTTAGCCTCTTCTTCCAACAATGATTTCTTATTGTTTCATTTTTCACACATGAATTTTGTAATATTCTCCCACTTAATCAAATGAAGTATTTGTTTTTAGATGTATCATGCCTTTCCTCTCTATTCCTTTTACGATTCATTTCTTCCACTTGACATGCTTTACTTCTCTTCTTCCTTTTTCTAGCTACAAGACTCTTAACTCTTATGTTCTACTCTAAATTGTGTGTGTGTGCGTGTATTATTTTTCTTTGCGAACTTCTTATTCAGCTCCATCAGTGTTCATGTTTTTTTGTTTTAGCCTGTGTTGGTAAAAATCTATTTTGTTTTTGTATGTTGGTAAAAATCTATTTTTTTTTTTTTTTNTTTTTTTTTTTTTTTATGTTTTGTATGTTTTTGTATGCGGTAGTCCTCATTGTTCCTTTCTTCCACTTTGTTCACTACAGATTAATTTCTGTCTTTGGGACTGTCATTTGTTTGTTTGTTTTTGAGAAACAAGTATTGCTCTGTCACCCAGGCTGGAGTACAATGGCATGATCTTGTCTCACTGCAACTTCTGCCTCCCAGTTTCAAGCAATTCTTCTGCCTTAGCCTCCTGAGTAGCTGGGATTACAGGCACGCACCACCGTCCCTGGCTGATATTTGTATTTTTAGTAGAGATGAGGTTTCACCATGTTCGTCAGGCTGGTCTTGAAATCCTGATCCACCTCCTCAGCCTCCCAGAGTGCTGGGATTACAAGCGTGAGCCACAGTGCCTGGCCTTTGCAATTTGTTTTTATCTTAAATATCACAGATTTAATAGGAGAGAAATGTAATTCCTATTTTACTTAAGACTGAGGGCTGGAAATCAGGTTAGCAAGGGGCTGGGGGAGACCTTTAGGAAGGAGTGTAATTCCTGGAGTGTAGGGGATGCTACAGTGCTTGGTGCCGCAAGCTTCTTGTGCCACTCCTCAGTGCTCATTGGATCTTAGCACCTTGTGTGCTGCTTATCATGAAACACCTGCACACAAGTATTGTCAAGGGCTGAGGAACCGTTTGAGATACCATATCCTGTATGGGAATTGTTTCAAAGGAAATCAGTGACCCCTGCATTCATACAATATTTTAAGAAGAAAAAGAGAAGGAGGCCAGCAAGGAGGCTTGCTTCAGAGGAGCAGTACATGTGCAGCCATTTCCCTGCCCAGCAGCGTGTGCCCCATTTCGATGCGGTCTGAGCCCTCACCTCTGCCCACTTCCTTCCACGGGCTGGAGGACAGCAGTGAGATACCCCACAGGAGGCCCGGAGGAATCTGGGCAGTTGCATCTTTTCTGAACATCTTCTCCCTCCTTGAGCCTTTTCTATCCTAAATTTTAACTTTACTGATCAATGCAGCACAGAAGTGGTCTCTTCCTTCTCTGAATTCTGATATCATTTCCTTTTCACCTGTCTCAAAGCCTGTATCTTCATTCGACAAATATTTACTGAACTCTATGTGTGTCAGGCATTGTTCACATTATTGAACAAAAGTGGCAATATACTTTTGCCCCTTGGTTTTACAGTCGATCAGGTGCAGACAGATAAAAAGTGAAAATATAATAAAGGAGTAATCTATGTAATATTTTAGAAAATGATGTGTCATTGAAAAAAATAGATGGAGAGTTGAGGGATCAGGACTACTAGGGATGAAAAAAGGGATGTTATGTTGATCAGGGCAGACCTTATGGAGAAGGTGACATTTAAGCAAGTGTAGTGGAAGGTGGTACAGGAATAAGCCTTGCTGGTAAGTGCAGATATTGTTTTAGGGAACAGCTAGAACAAATACCGCAAAACAGAAGTATGAAAAAAAAAAGTGAGGCAGTAGGAAATTAAGTGAGAGATGAAGAGGTAAGTGGGGTCTTATAAGCCATTGGAAGGGCTTTATTTTTGCTCTAATTGAAATGGAATTCATGAGGGAGATTTGAGCAGAGGAATGACATGCTTTGATTTACCAGGTATTATCATGTTTTGCAGTTACTAATGCTTAGGTAATAATTGTAATTAGCATTCTTGAATTATCTCTCTGCATGAATAGTAAACTGCTTTTGGGCAGTATGTTGCACACTATTTGTTTCCAATAAGGCGCAACATAATGTGTTGCTGGTTTGGTGTCCTCAATGAATATTTGCTGGAAAACTGAAAAAAACAAAACAAAACAAAACAATGACTATGTTTATCTGAGGAAGATGATCACTTTGTATGACTATAGATATTGCCTTGGCTATTATCACTCAGTACATAAATCCCTGACTTTTTTTTTTTTTTTTTTTTTTTTTTTTT